>NC_140813.1:9537500-9567500 GCF_050613455.1 Vespa mandarinia | reverse complement strand
ACGTGTATTAGTTAAGAGGCAACGTGAGTTTCTGACGATACGCACGTGTTGCTGCCACAACGAAGTAGCGAGTGCATTTACTCGTCGGACCACGCCAACGTTGCACGCGCCAACGTTTCTTCGGTACCTATATTTTGCCCACGGGGTCGTGCCTTTTTACTATTCTCGACGTTTCTTCTGTTTACTCAGCGTCAATCTTACTTCTTTCCATTACCGCGTAATGTACCGGAAACAAAATCCGTGAGGTACTTTTGTCAAATAGCAATTCGATTGGCGAATCCTCTCTATATTCTTACGTTATTTCTACATTAACGATAAATTTCTGATTACTTTACGAGAGACATTTGATACAACATTTATACGCATTTAAATGTTATTATAAGTCAAATTTCAAATTGAACGAATTTTTTCTTTCTTTTCTTTTTTCTTTTTTTTTTTTTTTTATTTTAATATTTAATATCTATTAAATGTTGTTGCAATAGTTGTTGAATAAACGACGATAAGAAAAAAATTTACTGTTACTTTGTTGCTTATTAAAGGATTTTTAATATTTAAAAACATTCTTAACGTCGCTTATAATGCATAACTTTTAATTATATCAAATATATTGATAATATTAATTAAATATAATGGATATTTTAATATTTGAATTTTACTAATTAAAATCAAAGTTAAGCATTTCCACGTGTCCTTCTTCAATTAACATATGCGTAATTACTTTTGATAGTATCCGGATAATAAACAGATAGAAAATTTTCGAGAGATAAAGAGTTCTTATGAGGAAAGAAGAAGAGTGATTCGACAGAATCTCGTTAAATGTTAAAAGCAACGCAGTTGGTATTGGTCTGCAAAGGGTGAACCGGACAACAGGCAGTAGCCTGAGGTGATGGTTGGTTGGTTGGTCGGTTGGTTGGTGGGTGGATGGATGGGTGGTTGCTCGTGGGTGGTACTGGCCCGTAGGGTTTGATACAGCAACGTCTGGATGATGGTGGAACACGGTACGATCTCCATGTTCCCTGATTCCCAGGACTAATGTTCCCTAGGGCAAGATTTTCCAGATATATATATATATATATATATATATATATATATATATATTCTCTCTCTCTCTTTCTCCCTCTCTCTTATCCACACATATACACGCACATGCACGTACACACTTTCTTCTTTTCTCGAAAATGTTTCGTTTCTTTTCTATTTCCCTTTCCCTGTGCAAATTCTTCTTCCCTTTTCCTTCTTTTCTTGTTTCTTTTTTTTTCTTCTTTTTCTGTCTCTTTTTTTCTCTTTCCACTCTCGGGTGCGATAATAAAGCCTAGATCTTGGAGATAACGGGTCTCTGCTTGCCATAAAATGCTTTACATTAGTAGTAAAAGAAACGTTAATCACGAAGCCATCTGGTATGAGAGGGTCTCTTTCTCTGCTCTATCGTCAACCGACCTTTATTACGCACCTCGACTTTATGTCCTTCCTAGAAATACGAATTAACGTACTGGAATCGGTTACGCTACTGTGATTTAATTCGTTATGCTTCTGTAAACGCTTCTTGATTATTCTTGTTATTGTTGCTGTTGTTGTTGCTGTTGTTGTTGCTGTTGCATCGAAATAGAAATATTATATTTCTCGTTATTGAAATATCTGTTTTTTTTGTATTATTTTTTTTTTTTTTTGATAGGAATAAACATAATAGTCATATTGCTTTGTTGTAGTAAATAAAAAAATATAAAAATAAAAATAGAGGAACATAAATTGTACGAAAATTAAAATAACATTGTTTAAAATTATCGTGGTCGAATAAAAGAGTCATTCCTTTTTAATAACCATTAATTTCAAAAGTATTCTCGAGGATTATCAAATGAAGCATGATTCAAGTAATAATAGTTGAAACGGTAGTTACAAAAAGAAGGATGAAATAGCCTATGCCACGAAATAATGTTTCGGTGCCAAGTGGTTTTAAAGTCGTCCGGTTTGTAAAAGTCACGTTATTTCTTGAAAAGAAAATAGTAAGCAGTAGTCTTTTTAAAAGGACTCGTTCCTTCTGGCTAGCCCTTTTCTCAGGACCCCCGATATAAATTTTTCCGTCGACGTTCTTGGCGATGCTCCAGACTTACTTTCTCTTTCTCTTTCTCTCTCTCCCTCTCTCTCTCTCTCTCACTCTCTCTCTTTCTCTATCTATTTATCTCTATCTATCTATGTCTCTTTCTTTCTCAGAGAAAATGGGCGGAGATGGAAAAGAAAGGAAAGGAGTTAGAGTCACCAATAGAGGAGCGATATTTTTGGCGATTAAGAAAGAGTATGTGTCCAGGACGAAGAGAATAGCAAACGCGAAAGATAGAGACAGATAAATATATAGATAGATAGATAGACAGAATGGATGGGGTAAATTGAATTGCGGTTGGATTCCTCGTACGTTCTTTTCCGAATCGCCATTTCCACCAATGCGCCGTTGTCGTTAGCCAATCTTGAAAAAATATAACCGAACTGCCAGCTGGTAACAAACCATCCCTTCGTTTCTCTTTTCTCTGCCCTTCGGCATCCAACTGCAATTCGCGAAACGACTGAGTACAAAGTACATACTACTAACCGATAAATATCGAAACACTTAGCTTTTGTTTGGACAACGTTCTCTACTGTATTCGAGAAGAGAGGAAGGGAGAGAGAGAGTGAGAGAGAGAGAGAGAGAGAGAGAGAGAAAGGGAAACGGAAAGAGGAAAGTTCCGTTTTAGTCGAATAGCTATTTTTCTCTTTTAGTTTCGACATCCTCTATTCGTCGTTCGTTTAGTGAGAAGAAAGCTTTTCCAGGATAGGGGAGAAGATCGATGAGAAATAGATAAAGAGAGTAGGAAAAAAAGCTTGTAATAGTTTTTCTTAGAATCACTTGTCGGTTATTCGTATTTGTTTTGTACACTCGGTAATATCGTTTTTGTTCGATTGTTGCGATCGTTTTAACAACGTTCAGTCTTACTCAAGACTACGGCCAAGGTAGACATATCAAAAATACAAAAGATTTGAAAATTATTAATAATTTTATTCTTATCGTTCGATATCTTTATCTATATATTTATTTTATTTATATAATCGAAAGAACATTAAATAAATTTAAAGAAAATATTCATTTACGACGAATGTTATAAACGACATAATCGATATAATAATTATAAATTTCTTTTTCTTTTGATTATATTCATTAATATATATAATTTGTCAATTTTAAAAAATTCATTCTATAGATAAATCAATTTTATCCTTGGAACGATCCCCTTAATCGTTCGAAGATCGCGTACCACATAACTTTCTATCCAGAATGTCCCTCCTCAAGCACATTCTCGAGAAGATTTATTTAGCTCTGTCATTGAAAGAAAAGATGAACCACCTTTGGAAGTTCCTCTTATCACACAGGGCGTTCGCGACTTTATCGTTAATCCTCGTGCTCCTCGTTATTTTATATTTTTTTAATTGCTTCCCAGTTTACCCGATTTTCTCATTACTCGTAGTTCCTGATCGGAAAGCCGTCGACAAGAACGAACTCATTAAGGAAAACATTCGATCGAGATTATCGCAACAGTTTTCCTTTTTTTTTCATTTTATTTTCCTTTTCTCTCTCTCTCTCTCTCTCCCTCTCTCTCCCTCTCTCTCTTTCTCTCTCTATATATATATATGAGAGAAAAGGAAGATACTCCAGAATACGAGATAATTATAACTTCGACCACATTATCTATCTGTTGTATTTAATGTCTCATATATTTCGTTATAATTAATATACGTATGAAGATTCTTTATTGATAATGATTAACCTTTAACGATTCGTATTACTCTTTAATATGTATTTAATTCGTTATTAATTATTTTATGATATTGAATTTTTATTATTAATCAAATTCAAATTTATATTATCGTTATATATCGTTTAATTTATCTGAGAATATTTTACACAAGGGCGATACGTCTAGATCTTATTATAAATTGTCCAATTCAAATTGATACGGAACCTTATATCAAAAGTTTATATATACATGTATAATAAATATTATTAGTTATGTAAATATTTAGAAGCAAGAGAGAATTAACGAAGAAAGCTACGGAAAATTCTTTTATTTTCTTTTTCTTTTCTTTTTTCTTTTTTCTTTCTTCTTCTTCTTTCTTTTTTATTTTCCTTTTTTTTTTTTTTTTTTGGAAGCGTTCATAAAACCACACTAATGACGTTTCGATTCAACTAACTTTACGTCGATTCCCCTTTTTCCTGCCTTACGTGTCACCATTAAGCGGCATTATGCGGCTTTCCCGTTTGAAGTGTTAATCAACTGGCGGTTGCCGCGTTATTTCTGACTGCGTAAACGAACTCTAAATAGGTGGAAATATAAACAGCGTATCAGAACTGAAAGGGTTTCTTTTACTTTACCTTTCTACCATTCTTTTCGTTTTATTCTACGATTTTCATCCTTTTCTATTTTTTTTTTTTCTCATTTACCAAATTTTTTTCTTCTCGTTCATGTCGTAGATATATTTTATCGTCTATTTTCTTAAGAAAAAGAAATAAAAAGAAAAATATCTAAGAAAAGATTATCAAACTATTTCGTTCAAAAAATATTTTACTCGATCCGCAATCGATTTCATTTTAAAAACAATATTTTCTCAATCCTCATTTCAGAAAATCGCTCTATTTTGCTCGATATATAATATCTAATATTTTATATAGATCAATGATTAGGTAGGAGAGTATGAGAATGAATCGAGCGGGAACAAATCCCAATGGAAAGGGAGAGTGAAAGGGCCGAAGATCAAAGGTTCATCGCACTACCCTTTTCGCAGGTGTATCCTAAAGGGCATCGCTACGTCGCACGTAATATGTCGACGTTGGGAAAAAAAGAAGAGAATATATCGGAGAGCGAGGTGGATAGATAGATAGATAGGTGACTAGAATGAGAGAGATAGGTATAGATAGATAGATAGATGGATAGATAGATAGATAGATACATAGATAGATAGATAGATAGATAGATAGAGAGAGAGAGAGAGAGAGAGAGAGAAAGAGAGAAAGAAGGGAGGGAAAGAGGCGAGAATGTGGCGAGCCGCAGCTGATCCTGCGCACGAGCTTGCACGCCTACAGTAATGCAGTACCGTAATTACGTTATTCTCGACTGATTGGCTCGACTGTGCCGTCCGCGTTAACGTAATTATCAGAGAATCGATCACTTATTCCGACGTCCTGGCATTTCCAACTTTTGCTTTCCCGTTTCCGCAGACCGTATTCGTCTCTCTCTTTCTCTCTCTATCTCTCATTTCCTTCCTTCCTTCCTTCCTTCCTTTCTCTATCTCTTTCTTTCTTCTATACTCGCCTCTGATTCTGACTATCCAACGAAAAGTTTCTTCTGATTGGACGCCGGATGCAATTAAATCGCTGGGACGAACGAACGAACACGCGAATCCACCGACCGAGGAAAGGAAAAGAGAGAAAGAGGAAAGATATTAGCTTTTTCTTTCACCAAACCAGACGGACGTTCGAACTTTCGTTCCGCGTAAATTAACATCTGCTAACGATCCGACAGATAACTCATGACAAATGTTTGTTTTAATTCTGTGAATATAACGCGCCGTTTAACTTTCCAATGGACTAGTTTCTCTCTGTGTTTCTACGAAAAAGTCATGACGTCGTCATTATCGTTGATGGGAAATATCTAGGTAATGTACTTTGATTTAGCATACAAGAATCGTGAGTTTTGGATTCTTTGATCCTTTTCTTTTTTTTTTATTATTATTATTATTTTTTTTTTTTTTCTTATTCTTTGTACATTATGAATCTTCTTTTGCATCAAAGTTGTATTTGTT
Organism: Vespa mandarinia; assembly: GCF_050613455.1. Lineage (NCBI taxonomy): Eukaryota > Metazoa > Arthropoda > Insecta > Hymenoptera > Vespidae > Vespa > Vespa mandarinia. The sequence goes on along the minus strand of NC_140813.1, from coordinate 9,561,677 downwards.
TTTTTCATTGATCACGAGAGATTTTTTTTCGCATTAATTACGTCACGATGAAAATTATTACAATGATTATTTATTCTAATATTCTATTGATTTTATGAATTACACGGCACTCCGGAAAAAAAGTCAGACTTTGTTCTAATCGATCAAACAAAATCTCTTAAATTAAATATTTCTATACCGACTGAAGTTGGATTAGTGTATAGTTTTAATTGCACTCAAAAGTTTTTTTTTGAAAACGTTGATTTTCCAACGGATTGACGCAGTTTCAAAGAAAAGTAAGTAACAAAAATCAACGTACAAATAGTATTGGACTTTGCAGCTTTTTACGAAAAAAAAAAAAAAAAAAAGAAAGAAAACTAATTTTTTAATCGAAAAAATTCTACGCCCTGGCTGAAGATAAATCTTGTTTGAAACATACAGTAACAAATTCATTGAAATATGAATCCAGTCTGGCTAGAAAAATGTAGTTTCGTGAAAAACGTGTTTAAAGTTTAATGATATTGCATGCAAATGACCGTACGCAACTTCTCCATACAATAACCATCACTACTTCATTAATAATTTGTGTTTCAATGTACGTAGAAATTTATTTAAAGATATATATATATATATATCCAATATATATATATATATATATATATATATATTGGATTCGAAAAAATGCGTAAAGAAAATGTGACGGGGGAGGAAAAACGATAGAAAAGAAAAATATAAAAAAAGGGAAAAAAAATGCAAATTTGTTGAAACCTTCACAGTGGTTTTACTCCTTAAGATTTAAAGATAAAGGGAGGGATGATAACTCTCGTTGAAGAATTTATTTAGGATCGTGACACGGTCTTTTCTTTTATTTCTCGAGCTTTCTCTTCTCTTCCCCTCTATTCGATGGGATTTTATCAAGGTGTACCTACTTCGTTGGATACGAAAGCTCGATCTCTCGATGAAGAGAGAGACGGAAAGAGAGAAAGATAGAATGAGAAAAAGAGAAAGAAAGAAAAAGAGAAAGAGAAAGAGAGAGAGAGACGGAGAGAGAGAGAGAGAGAGAGACGGAGAGAGAGAGAGAGAGAGAGAGAGAACTGTGAATGGGGTTCCAACGTTTCCGAGCTGGCGGAACCATCTCATTTGCATAATGCTGTTGGTACTGCTTGGGTAGAACTGGTCGAGAATATACCAGTTCTCGAGGGGAAGAACGGGGGAAAGGGATGCTGCACTTTACGCGAAAGTGAAACGACGAGAGAAGAGAAGGTCTCTTCGAGAAGGAAGAAAACTTTCCTCTCGCGTTTCGATGTGCTGACAGAGACATGTCTTTCTCTCTCTCTCTCTTTCTCTTTTACATTCTCTTTCTTTCTCTTTTTCTCTTTCTCTCTCTCCCGCTCTCTCTCTTTCTCTCTCTCTTAAAAGTGAATTTACTTTTGTGATGCGATGAGTCGTTTTCTTCGTAAACGAACAACGAAGAAAATCCGTTGAGTTTCAGATAATCCATGAATTTAGAGGTAATTTTGATATTCTTTATTTTTTTCTAGATCTTTACTTTTCTTTTTCTTTTTTCCGTTTATTTTTTTCCTTCTTATTTTTTTTTTTTTTCTTTATTTAGAAGAAAAAATTAAATGACATTTATAATCGTATTAAGCACCGACGAAAAATGTATAAAATTAAGAATACAAATTCAAAGTCGAAATTATATGAAATAAGAATAAAGATGAATCCTTTTATTAAGTTAAACTGGATATCTTGGTTTAACCACATAATAGATAAAACTTCAACTATGTCTTTCTCTTTTCTTTAACAAAAAAAAAAAAAAAAAAAACGATAAGAAATTATTCCGAGCGTTATCCCAATTTCTAAAAGATACATTTTAATATCAAAATATATTATTTAATATCTTTTGAGAAGTGGAAAGAAAAAAAAAAAGAATGAAATTGCGATATAATAATAGAATTGAAGACGGTTGATATCTATTTGATGAAGGAAACTTAAGGGCATATTCGATCAAAGAATTTGTTAGAAATATCTGGCCTCTATAACGTGTCACGAAAAGGGGGTGGTATAGCGGCGGGTGAGTGGGTGGTGGATATTTTCTCGATGGTTGATTGTGCGTTGGTGATGGCGCGAGTCGTGGCAGGGTAGCCGGACTTTGAATGACGGGCACGTCCCTGCAATATGCATAACCGAGACTCGAACATGGGAAACCTCTTTGTGAGGCGCGACCGGCCCACTAAATCATTCATTGCTTTGGATCGTCTCGAATGACTAATTAACGTTGGTGCAGATTGCTTTGTCGAGACATTCCCGCTTATCAAATTAACGAGCTTCCCGAAATAGTTTACGATGAATTAATCTTCTCTATGGTATGTGAGGAGAAAAGGAAACAGAAGTATAGAAATCGGATACGACATTGGATAAAGATGAAAAACGACAATGGAATCGTGGTGGTTATTTGGATTGTAACTCACAATTTTAGATTAACGAGTTTTAAAAAAGTTACTAGAAATGGGTAAGCATTATCAATAAGTTCGATTTATGTCGGGATCATTTCATTTCCCATAAGCTTTTCTCCTATTTCAAATTTATTTCTCACAAGTACTTTCTATACTAGTTCGTTCTATCTATACTATTATTAATAATTTCAGGAAAGAGAGAAAGAGAGAGAATTCCCTTTCTATCGTATAATAAAATATATGATTGTATTTTAGGAATGTTGGTGTGTATTTGAAACGAGACAATCAATCGAGACGATAATATCTCTTGAAATATGAAAATAGTGATCCCTGAATTTAAAGTTGACGATGAGCTTGATTCTCCATTCCCATAAATATTGCTTTCTTTATTATGCATAATCGTAAAAAAGAAAGACGAATTGAAAACCATGCTTCTCTCTCCGAATATTCAAAGTAATCTATTACTCGTTCATCTAACTGTAGACGTATTGCATATTCAATTCACGGATAAGTTTATGAAAGATATTATAGTTTGATTCAATCGAAGTATCAGTAGAATAATATAAGATGGAAGATGAGTATTCTTTTACCATGCGTAAAACTGAATAATATATACTATTATTAACAATTTTAATAATTTTAATTAGAGCAACTACAATGAATATTTGTTATTTATAGTACTCGTATGAGATTATTTTTTTTCTTTTTTTTTAGAGATAAGTTATATTTTATTAAAATATAACTATAAGCTCATATGTTTATATATATATATATATATAATGGATAAACGTCGTACGTTTTCACATAATAAATAATTTTAAATCAGAATTTATGATATATTTTTATTATTTATAGTTAAATGTACAATTGTATTTTTTATTTTTTTAAAGAAAAATATACATGTTAAATTAAAAGATAAATATAGACAAATGTATGAAAAAGACAGTGTGTGTGTGTGTGTGTGTGTGTGTATATATTTCTCACTGTCATTTTTCGAAGCTCATCAATTCGATTATATCCATTTAGATACATTAGACTGTATATACGAGTACATTCGTATAAAAGACTCGTCGTTTTCATGAAAGATTCTAGTCGTTTAACGTTCTTCCTCGGTCCCCGAAGAGGACCGAGACGATGAAGATGATCTTAGGAATAAACGACGTCAGGAGTTTGTCCTCGAGCAAGAGCCTTTCAGAACGATCGAACTATTTGAATTAACGGCTATCCGAAAAGGGGTGCTCGTGCTTTTTATCGCGAACGATAGGAGAAAGTAGCCGACGCCCCTGGATATATAAGGCGAAGGCTATAAACCAGGAGTTGCGAACAAATCAATGTGAGTGCCTCTCCGTTCAAAGGGGATAGACATAGAAGAGGAAAAGAGAAAGTGACAGAAAGAGAGAGAAAGAGAGAGAAAGAGAGAGAAAGAGAGAGAAAGAGAGAGAGAGAGAGAGAAAAAGACGAATTGAAGAGAGAAAAGAGAGTCACTCGTTTACTTTAACGGTTCCATACGAGGACATTGAACGTGGAAAAACTGTTCGACTGGAATCTATCAATCCGTCCGTCAATAAACGTTTTCCTATCTATTTGAAAGAGAGAGAAAGAGAACTAGAGGGAGGGGGAAAGTGAGATAGAGAAATCTCTTTTGAAAGAGAGAATGAGAAAGGGAGAGAGAGAGAGAGAGAGAAAGAGAGAAGTTTCACCTTGCTTATACACTCTTTTTCTTCTTCGAATGGAAAAGTAAAATGTTGGAGAAACTGCCTGAGAAAGATAATGCTGAAGGACGAAAAAAGGAAAAAAGAAGCATAAGAAGAAGGAGAAGAAGAAGAAGAAGTAGAAGAAGAAGAGGAAAAAGAAGAAGAAGAAAAAGAAGAAGAAGAAGAAGTAGAAGAAGAAGAGGAAAAAGAAGAAGAAGAAGAAGGAGGAGGTGAAAAAACTGAACAAAAAAGAAAAATCCTAGGGAAAATGCTGAAAGAAGGCCACTGCGTTTGACAGGACGGCCGGTTGGTGGTGTCGACTAACGGAATGCCTCGAATTGAAAGACTCGTACGTTCTACGAGAAAGGAAGAGAGAAAGAGAGAGAGAGAGAGAGAGAGAGAGAGAGAGAGAGAGAGGGAGGGAGAGAGGGAGAGGGAAAGAAAGTGAATTCCGAGTTACGTGTTTTCTCAAGAGAAAGAGAGAAAGAGATAGATAGAGAGAAAGAGAGAGAGAGAGAGAGAGAGAGAAAATGAACTTGCAAGTTCATACGAATGTGTACCTAGAAAACATGCACAAACACATATATGTAAAAGAAGGAGTAACGGAAGTGGAAAAGGAAAGCACAAAGCGACAGAGAGAAAAGGGTACAGAAACGCGTCCGATTCCTGAAAACTTTGCAATTTGATCGAGAAACGCCATTGCTGCAACGACAGCAAACTCTCGACTAGGAATAAATCGAACTCCTGGTAGGGTCCAAGTGGATGACGAGAACTAGGTAGGAGACGTTTCGAGAATGTAATCAGAAAGGATGGGTTAAAAGCGATTCTATTTCTACAGGGAGAGAAAGAGAGAGAGAGAGAGAGAGAGAGAGAGAGTATACATCGGGGGTGAGGGGACTTTTTGGAGAACAATCTTCTGCAGCTAAGAGGCAGATCTATTTTTTTTTTTATTCGAGTCAAAAAAGAAAGAAAGAAAGAAAGAAAGAAAAAAGAAAAAATTCGAGATCGACTTCGTTTAAAATACCCTCGCGATTTCTATTCTTTTATCTTTTCGGACGCAAGTAGTCATTGGAATGTAAGTTTAGGAGAAAGTTATTGCAAATGAGAAACAAAGTGAGAGAGAGAGAGAGAAAGAGAGAGAGAGAAGGAGAAAGAGAGACAAAGAGAAATAGATAGATATCTACGTAGAAAGAGAAAGAAGGACACAGTTTGCTGGAAGATATGGCCAGGAGGCAGGCGTGCCTCTGGTCTATCCGGAAAAGGACGGAACGTCATGTAAGCTAGAATAGAGGGATGGAAAGGAAGAGAGGTCAGGGGTAGGAAGGAAGGTCGATGTTAGGTAGATGGGGTTTATGAGCAACCAGGGGGCACGACAAGTCGGTTTATCGGCTCTCGTTTGGTCTTGTCGCTCTCGAGACCATCGAACGAATAGTCGTTTAGACCAGCCGGCGTATTGTCGAGCTAGACATCACGGAAATTCGGACTATCAGCCTCCGGGTCTCTTCTCTCTCTCTCTCTCTCTCTCTCTCTCTCTTCTTCTCTCTCTTTCCTTTTTTTTTCTTTTCTTTTTTTTTTTTTTCTTTTCTCTCGTATTCGTCTCATCTCTCATTTTGTACCGTTTGCTTCTGCCGATTGCAGGTAACACATGCTGTTTCCTCCTACTTACGTCCTTGACTCATGCATTTTTTATACACGATCTTCTCTTCCTCTCAGAGTCAGTTTACCTCCATCCTCTCTCGAGGATCAACCTTTCCTTCTCGCTTTCAGCACATGTTGGCTTCTCCAAAAACGTACGTGATCGAGCTGTTCAAAGAGCTCTCGACACCTTTTTTCGGATCGCTTTCATACTTTACTATGTCGATCTTGTCCGACCTACCGTTTAGCTAAATCGATTTCATTGCTTTTATGTTATCCTTTACGTGCTATCCTTGTAACTTAATATTTTACTTCAGGAGACATGTATTTAACGTATCTAACGTTAAATCATTACTTGTTAATTGTTATAAATAATTTCGTTATTTAATTTAGTCGGGGAGATAACATGTGCGAATTGACATTTTAATTAACCGACTATTGTTTCTCCGTTCGACGTCAGATTATTTGTAATACGTAAACAAGATCAATAAAGATCTTTAAAGGGTTAAAGATTCGCAATTGAAAAATAATATTTCTTTAATTCATTTTAATAATGTAATACAATAATGTAATTTCACCGACTTGGACGTATAATATAATATGAAATACAAAATATATATATAGTATAGATGGTCTCTAGTTTAAGCAAGCCAAAATCCAGACCCCTCCTTACCTCCATTCATCGTTCTTCAACGACTCTTACGGTAGCTGTCGTCTTTCCATGGAAACTCACAGAATCTTTTGATATTTTCCGAAAGGCTAACGACCCGAAGAAAGTGAGTGGAGGCCATTGAAATCTCCAACGGCGGAACGTTAGCAAGCCGTCCGCCGTTATTTGCGACGCGCCAGAAGCTTCTTACTTTCGTTTATTTGCGCTGCTCCTGGCCGTACCGCAATTTTTCATGCGTCGGAGATTTCGTGGAAACGATTATTAAGGATGAACACTAACTTCTACAATGTTCGAGCAACTCGTTCTATCTCGCGAAATGAGAAAAAAATTAAGGATCGCATATTAACGAAATCTGAGAAATTCGAAAGATAAATTTCGTCAAGGAATAAATTTTACTTCGAGAGGTATCTACTTATTTATTTATTTACTTGTTTATTCTAATTTATAATATCACTATATTTCATTTCATACGCACGCAAAATATATTATAAAGGCTAATCGGCAAATTATAACGTTATATATATATATATATTTATATATATATATACATATATATTTATTTATGTATATAGTTTGTATATATATATATAGTTTGTATATATATATAGTTTATATATATACTCTTATATATATACTCTTATATATATACTCTTATATATATATACTATATATATATACTCTTCTATACTATATATATATATATATACTATCTATATATATATATACTCTTATATATACTCTTGTAAGATCTTGTAAATTTCAAGATTGGCTTTACATCGAATTAATAGAAATTCATTGTTCGTTAAGTTATATCTCAAAAATATAATAATCAAGCATATATGTACAATTATATACATATATGCCTATTTTTATAGGTATACGCATAACTATATAACATATAATTACAACATTGTATATAGACGTATGATATAAAGTATGCACTTTAGATATTCTTACAAAATGCTGTAGATGCTTCCAAGATTAATTTAAAAAAAAAAGAAAAAAGAAAGATAAAGAATAGAAATAGTAGAAACTCTTACGTGTATCATATACTGTATGAAACGTTCATTTCTTAGAAATTCTAGACGATGTTTGGAATATTTCTGCTTGATGAGAGAAAAAGGAAAAGAAGGAGAGAGAGCAAAAGAGAGAGAGGAAAAGAAGGAGAGGGAACAAGAGAGAAAGAGAGAGAAAGCTTTGAACGCGTAGAAAAATAGGGCTTACATGAGAATCCTATGGTGCTTTCAAACTTGTGTGCAACACTTTCTCTCTCTCTCTCTCTCTCTCTCTCTCTCTCTCTTTCTTTCTCTTTCTCTCTTTCTATTTCCTCTCTCCGTCGAATTTAACTAACCCTTTTTGGTAGATCTCTCCCAGCCAGCATGCAAAGTAAAATTATCATTTAGCCGCGTTCCTCTTCAGGCACGTATCCCTGCTTAGTTTGTCGGGAGACAATTTACGAGACTTTCCACAGGCTTCGGTCTTAATCCGCTCGCTCGTACGCTTTTCGCGGGACAGTCGCGTCATAACCCTAGGAACGTCGCGACGCTTGTATTTATATATGATCATATATATATATATATATATATATATATATATATATATATATACATATATGTATAATAAACATATATATATATATGTATATGTATATGTATATGTATATGTATATATATATATATACGTACACATATGATCTACATTTGCAGTGGAACATGTATATCTAACTTTAATCCGAGAGGATTGAGAAGAATCGGCTGATGCATGTGAAGGCTCAAAAGACACTTGTCTCAGAGATACAGTGATTCGAGACTCTTTTATTTCGTTTTTTTTTTTTGCAAGGATAAGATATAAATAAGAGAAAAAGAAAATCGTGATTTATTCATCGACACATGAAATTTTTGAGCTATACTAAACTTTAGGTGCAGTATGAATTGTGGAATTAAAAATGTATTGAAATAAATTTATCGTACATTCGCCATTTGAGTTTTTCATAAAAATTTCGCAAATGAAATTATGATAATTTAATCCTGTTGTTACTTCATTTAAAATATTTATTAAAAAAAAAATATAAAAATTAAAAAAATAAAAGGTGAAAAAAACAGCTGTTACAGTATTTTTTGATTCTTCATTAAAATTTCCGATAAAAATTACGATATAAATCGTATGTTAAAGGGTCAGAACGTGATCGTGGATAAAAAAAAAAATGAAAAAAAGAAACCTGTTTACATTATATTTAGTCTAAATCATCGTATGCGTGTGATAACGGTAAAATCATTTTACAAAGGCGTAACATTTTTTTCTCCCCCCTCCAGATCAGATTTATGTCGGACTGAGTTGCGTGAAAAATGAGAGTCCCGATTGAACGGCACAAGTGTTCGCGATTAAAAAACGAGAGAGAGAGAGAGAGAGAGAGAGAGAAAGAGAGAGGGACAGGAATTGTTTTGTCGAGAATGCTCGCCGGCAATACGTGAAGCTAACGTGAAGTTCGACGTTCGAACGAAGCTACCAACAGGGAAGGTACATCGCTTTGGTAATACAATTTTGTTGAACTAGAGAGTGAGAGAGAGAAGGGACTGACTGCTGGGATTCCGTAGGCCGAACATTTTTCGAGAGTGCCACTCGAGAGGATCGAGTCCCCTTTATTAAGTGTAGCCAAGAGGGAAAAAGATGGCAACGAACGCGCGTTGCCAAAATTTCCACCAATTTTTCATCCCCTTTTTCGCAGGAGGCTAGTAGCACGATGGGGTGGACGCGGACCGACCGATATTTCGAACTTTTTCTATCCTATAACTCTCCTTCTTTCTCTCTCTCTCTCTCTCTCTCTCTCTCTCTCTCTCTCTCTCTCGCTCGCTCGCTCGCTCGCTCGTTTCTTTCACCATGTAAAGTCACAATGCGTTCTATAGACATTTAAGTTACTTGGCGGAAGAAGTCGAATAATAAATGGGTCGGAGGTGCGGACGAGCACCTACTTTTCAATTTGAGGGTCTCTAAGAGTCAATAAGTGTCGGCGGATGATGTACAATCTCGTGTCGAAAGTAATAAGACCTCGTGAAAATTCGCCTCTCATCCTTCTCAACGTAATCTTTTTTCTTCATTTTTTTCTCTTTTTTTCTTTCTCGCTGTCTTTTTGCCTTATTGCTTATACTTACGAAGAAAGATTTCGAAGATTTATTAGAAAAAAAAAAAAAAAATAAAGAAAAGATAGAAAAGAACCGATCGATATTATTACATAAAAAATATTTTTATTATAGAAGAAGATCGTATCGTGGAATAATAAATAAAATATGAATTTCGTTAATACATCGTCAAATTTTTAAATTGAAAATCTAATCTCTAATCGTATCGTAATTTAAATGATCGTTGGGAGATCGATCGTTGAGGAGAGGAAAAAAACATTTATCATGATCGAGATTTGGCAAAATCTCAAGTTCAGTTGTAGGAGACATTGCAACAACGACGCACAATAAAGCGATGCTTAAATTAGGCGTAGGGTGGATGTCAGAGTTTTAATATAAATTCATATTCCCCGTTACGATGAATTATTCAGGGTGTAATTTGAGAAAAACAAATGGCAAGGATAGGCTTCGTGTATACGAGCGATAAATAGGCTCGTAGAACGTGCCGAAGACGTAAAGTGTATTTATGAAGATTTAAAGATTGTTTAAAATTATTATAAAATTATTTTAAAATTCGAAAATTTCTCAAATTCTTAAGAACGAAATTATATTTAGGATGACATAAGTTTTGCGAATCGTAATTGTTAAAAAGTTTTGTTTCATCGGAATTGTTAGAATTATAAAATTCTTCTCACGAGTCGTAAAAGAAAAGAACGGAAGAAGAAAGAAAAGAATAAAAAAGGGTCTTGAGTGACCGATGGTAAATCCCAGGTGTCAAGGGTGAAATTACTTCCGTACTTCCGGCTAGTTCTTATATATACCAATCGCATCAGCTAGTCGACGGGTAAAAGACGTCGGACTTGGTTGTGGATCGCGAGGGTTGAACTCGACTAAATTGCATTCCGAAGTACTCTTACATATACATCGTTTCTGTCTGAAACACGGAAGTGCACTTTCCTTGCTTACAACTCCGCGAGGTATCCAAGAGAAAGTTATTTTTTATTTACATTTATTGCACGTTCATGAACGTCTTTTCTTCGGTCTCGAATATGTTTTCACCAGATGAACACATTACAAGGACGAAAAAGGGATCAAAGGCTTACAACATTTAAAAAAAAAAAGAAAGGAAAAGAAATCAGTTTTTATTGACGTCGCTCTTTTTTCTACTCTCAACAAATAAATACATATTCAATTTGTTGCTAACATTTGAGATGGAAGTAACGAAAATAAATTAGGATTTTATGTTACATTTATACACCATATCTACATGTGTATGTATATATCTATATATATATATAAAATTTAATAATATAATATAATAATTATATATATATATATATATATATATATATATATATATATAATTATTATAAAAATTCATCTGTTGCGTCGTGTAAAACGGAATACGAGAGCGTTTCTAGAAACACGTCTCCAATCGGATCAGCGATGATAGTCGATTTATACGAAGGATCTTCCCCCGTCTTTTCCTAAGTGTCAGAGTTATAGACCTACTGGTCGCGATGAATAAGGGCAGCAGCATTAGGCTAAAATACCGTTGAAGACCGTCAGCAAAATACCGCTCGCCACATTCCCGCAAATTAATAGGAGAATGCGCATTCTTTTAAAGGATCTCGTGAAACTCGTGAGTTAAATGCACGGTAATAAATATTGTGCGAATTGAAGTTATCACAATATATTTGTTGAAATAAGATATAATTGTTGATGTTCTTGTAGGATGACGTGCGTCTCTCCATTGTTCACGGTACTTTCTCTTAAGGATCATATAACACCATTGGAAACAGTTATCCTTGGGAATCTATCGACTATTAGCTAAACAAAACGCGTAGATAAAAAAACACCTTGGCCACCTTTGTCTGAGCCTAGGCATTCTTAGTAAAGTATTTGGGTTTCGATAATATGTCGACCCGGTCAATAAATAAACAGTAAAAGTAGAAGCTTAGACTCAATAAGGTAAGGGCTATCTGCGCTTAGCCTTGAAATATCCATTGACACCTTATAATCTTCAAGAGCATTAGAACAAAGGAGCACACATGGAATGTTTAAACATTCCAACGAGTTATTCCCGACCAATGGGTATTTATTGTTTCCTTTTCCATAGGTCAAACTACGTCCTTTACCAATCTCATTTGAGTTTACGTGGATAGTTCAAAATAAGCCAAAAGCTACATCTTTTAAATTCGCTACATCTGAACAGTCAAGTTACATGGTTCAGACTCACAACGTCTAAGCTCTCAAGCAATCAGTTCAGCTAACTACACATCATACACAAGACACATAAACAATTGTAACTCATCCAATCAAATGCACGGTGAGATTTACCTATCACAATTACTTCTCCATTTCTCACGGGATCCTTTAAAGAAAGCCATTAATCTCCCATTAATTTGTGGGAACGCGGCGAGCGATATTTTGCTGACGGCCTACAACGGTATCCTAGCCTAGTGCTGCCGCCCTTATTCATCCCGACCAGTAGGTCTATAGTTCGGACAATAAGGACGAGACGGGGGATATTTCCTCCGTGCGAATGGACTGCCATCGCTAGTCCTGTACGAGAAGCGCATTTTCAAAAACGCTCTTGTCAACAATCAACAACATGTAATTAGTTGTGTTGTTGTATTTTAAATTGTGCTGGATACCTCTGATTAAGGTATAGCCAGTGATATTAGTAAAATTTGGCTGTTTTATTGATGAGTGCAAATGCTTTGATGCGAGATTTGTCTTGAACTATCCATGAAAGTATTAATGAATTAGAAAAGGGAAATGGAAAGGGAGAAGTTTAAGTAAAATATTCTCGGAAAGGAAAAGCAATATTCTTTAGTCGTAGACATGTTAGGATAGTTCATTGATATGCTTAAACAATTCCATGTATGCTCCTTTGTTTTGATGATCGTGTAGATTAGAGGGTATCAATGGATATTTCAAGGCTAGGTACCAGACAACCCTTCGTTCGTCGCGCCTAGGCGTCTACTTTCACTATTTATTTATTGTCCGACTCGATATATTATTGAAAACTAGGTACTTGACTAAAAATATCTAAACTCAAACAAAGTTGGCAATGTGTTTTTTATCTATGCGTTTTCTTAGCAAGTATCCAATGAGTTCTTAAGGACAGATATTTCTAATAGTGATATATGACCCTTAAGAGAAAGTACTGTGAACAATTGAGGGACAACAATTGATATGTGCGTAAACATCATCTGTACAGAATATTCTTATACAAACTTATTATTATTAATTAATAATAATTTATATTTATTAATAAATTATTTATTAATCATTATTTATCGACATACTAATATAACTGTATACCCTACAATCGATCTCAGTTTTTTAAAGAAAAATATTTAAAACGTATAAAAATAGTAGCTGGTACTGGTAGCTATAGGAGATTTGAGATATCGATGCAACGCCATAATGTCAACGTCCGGAACACTGGCAGTTTAACGAGACAGTTGCCTTGGAGTTGATCTATGTATAGATATTTTTCTCATCACCGTTCGAGCTCTTCCAATGTACGATTTAGGGGTAGGCATAGACATCGGAAGATACTGAACGGTATTCCAACGTATCAGATGCCCTCGAAACATCTTTCCATGCAACATAGGGTGGACGCAAACTAGTATCGGAGCTCGGGTTGGAGAGCATATTTTTCTTGAAATTTGTCGTGGCTATCTTCTCAAAGGGATCTACCCTCGCGTATAATTTCTGACTGGAGGAACTACTACTGCAAATCTTGACTCTTCTATCTTCTTTGCTTTTGCTATACCTTTCTCTCTCTCTCTCTCTCTCTCTCTCTTTCTCTCTCTCTCTCTCTCTCTCTCTGTCTCTTAGTCACTACCTCACCCTGATATAAACGTTTAAGGTTGGAACATTTACGCGAGAAGATGGGGCTGGATTTATATGCCCACGAAACACGGCCGGTAGTAGTCCAGGAAATGGATTTTCTATAACGAGGACTCTCTCTCTCTCTTTTTTTCTTCGTTTGTGAGATAAAGAAAGACGAATAAAGATACGTCTAAACGCTTGATTAAAAAAAAAAAAAAGAAGAAAAATCCTCGACAAAATACTCGAACTCGAAAGTATTTTTTCTTCTTCTTCTTTGCTCTTCGAGTTATCAAGTGAAAAAGTGATATACCCATGTGAAGAAGTGAAAAAAAAAGAAGAAATAAAAAAGAAAAAAAAAAGAATAAAATATATTCGACATCGTCTTTGTTAGTTAGATCATATTTCTAAGGGTCACGTTCTAGAGATTTAGACGTATACGCGTAGGGACAGGGAAAATTATTGTAGGATAATCCGGCACTCCTGCGAGCCTGCAAATCGTTAAATCCGTCTTAAACATCTGCGACAATCGGCTATGCGTTTACATCACCGGCCACCATCACTACCACCACCACCACCACCACCACTATCACTACCACTGGTATGCTATCCCCATTGCGTACGTGAAATCAGGAAGATTTGTGAGCAACGAAGGGTAGGTGCTACGCACCCTGCACGCATCTAAAGATTTCTCACCGTAAGAGGGAAGAAGAAAGAGAGAGACAGAGAGAGAGAGAGAGAGAGAGAGAGAGAGAGTAAAGGAAGATGCCTTACGTAGCCTAGTTCAAAGTTGCCAACCCGATTTAGGGGTGAATTTCGTGCGATAGACGACATTGTGCCGCTTGTCACGAGGGATTCTCGTGTTATGTCTCCTGAGTCTCCATGCCTATAGACACTTCTAATTTAAGGCGCACGAGTCACCCTTATACTTTATCGTAATTTATATACGCGACATTAAGCGCTCGCGTGACGACTTTTCGATGAATTCTTTCAATGCTTTTTCTTTTTCTTCTTCTTCTTCTTCTTCTTCTTCTTGCTTTTTCTATTCATCTCGATTTTCTCTTCTTATTTTCTATTGTTACTTTCTGAACGAAGGTAATATCGAAGGAATGATACGATCGTTCTCCTTATTTAATTACCGAACGAAAAAATATATATTCATTATTATTTATTTGTTTATTTATAATACATATTTTTTGCATGTGAACTAATCAATATTTGTTAGTGTTAGCCAATTAATATATGTATAATAACGACTTATAACAAGGTTAATAACTATAAAGATAAAAGATAAAAAGTAACGAGCATAAATTAATATATCTATACTTAAGGGAATTTACTTAAAAAGTTAGCCAAGTATAATAGTCAAATTCTAATGCAATCATAATCGATAATAAATTGAAATGATAAAGAGAGAATAACTATTTATAAACATAATTTATATATTAGATATTATTGTTTTTCTGTTTTTTTTTCTTTTTTAATTAAAAAATTAAATTAATAATTAAACCCAATTAAAATGTTAAATTTCAATAATAATAATTCTCCGGATATTCAACGTAACCAAATAGAAAAATGGTCACTTAAAGGAATCATTGAGAAAACAGGTAAATCGTCCTAAACGAAATCGTCTATCGGAGATCTCGAAAGATTTAGGAGGGTGAATTCTCGTCGTGCTCGCGACGACGAGTTTCAGAGAATTTACGTCGTACGGGGCAACGTTGATACATACGTCAGGAAGCCGATTTCCGCTGATTCCGGAAATCCTTTCTGACAATCGCTCTCTTGGCGGTTTCCTCTTTTTCTCGGTTCACCTAACACGACGATGAACCTTTCAAAATTTCCTCGCTCGAGCGGAAAAGAATAAAAGCTCCTCTCGATTTGTTTCTCTCCCGTCTAATCGGGAAGAGGAACTCGTTCTTTTTCTTTGATCTATCATCTTCCCCACTTTTATTTATTCTCGAACAAGAGAGAGAGAGAGAGAGAGAGAGAGAGAGAGAGAGAGAGAAAAGGAAAAAGAAAAAAAAACGAAGAAAAAACAAATTATATGTTCCTCTATGATTCCTTCAATATGTTCCTCTTGACAGTTATTTTTTATTTCATCAAGTAACTTTACCATTTTTATTTATTTTCAAGAAAAAGATAATAATTAATGTAAATTCTTATATTGATTTCGACAGTATTTTTAATTATTAATGATAAATATCTCGTCAAATAAATGATTAGTATATATGAATATATTTTGATCAATATAAATAATTAAGCGTCAGAGTTGCATCAGGATTATGTCATTTATATCACTTATTAATGTTTTATTATAAATACAGACCAATTTATTTCAAACTAATAAATACCGTCTTTATGAATAGTGTTTTATTCTCGATAATATTTTCCTTTGATCTCTGAATTTGTGATTTATTCGACGAATAAGAGAAAAAGAAAAGAACATAAGAAGAAAAGAAATAAAAAGAGAGATAAAAAAGAAAATGGGAAGAGGGAATCAATATGTTTGAATAAAAACTTGAGTTAATTTTTAATTATAAAAAAAAAAAAAGAGAAAAAAAAGAAAAAAGAAATACTCATCGATTGAAGGTATCATCATGTACTCATCATCGATGCAAATCGTTTTAAGAACGGACGGGCAAGCTCTGGTAAGATATGCACCCCAATTGTAATCTAGGTTAGTGGAGTCAAGGTCAACTTCTTTAATTCACTTATTCCGTTTGCAGTGAGAAAGAAAAAGAGAAAAATACAGAGCAAACGTGTGCAAGAGAAAAAGAGAGAGCGAGAAAGAGAGAGAGAGGGGGGAGGGAGAGAGAGACAGAGAGAGAGAGAGAGAGAAAGAGAGAGATAAAGAAAAAGAGAAAGAGAGAGAGAGAGAGAGAGGAAAAGGGCCTTACTCCCTTAGTAAGGACTCGTATCTACGACTTCGAAACTCGTCCCCTTTTCTAGCAGAAGAAGCCATCCAACCACCCCCTTAAACCACCCTGAAACCATCCTCTTTCTCTCTCTCTCTTTCTCTCTCTCTCCTCTTCTCTCTCTTTCTCTTTCTCTCTCTCTTTCTCTCTCTTTTTCTCTCTTTCTATACGTCGAGTCATTCCACTCGGTTTCCTCGATCCCCGGTGGAAGCTTACATATTTAACGTGACCCCGTGTGAATAATCGATGCTCGAAGGTGCTAGCCATTTGTACTTCTCTCGCTACTAACTGCGCCTTCTTTAAAGATTCAGACCCATCCAGCAAACGTAACGCTTCTTTTTCGAGTTTCTCTCGGTACAAAACTCTCTACCAGAGAGATAAAGGAAAAAGAATGGAAAAGAAAAGAAAAGGACGGAAGACGTTCAACCGTCTCGATAGTTTGTTGCACGAGATTGGATTTTTTCGTCTGTCGTTTAAAGTATTCTTTTCCGTTCTACAATATCCGATAGTTATTTTATATATATCGTGAAGGAAATCGATATGCGAACTCGAAAGGAAATACTGCATTTGAGAATATTACATTCGAGAGTATATGTCTCGAAAGAGATTTAAAAGAAAAAAGAAAATAAATAAATAAAAATAAAAAAACCGACGATCAGAATTAGAAAGTTCATTAAAAAAAATCTACTCAACTATTTGTTCTCGATCGTATATTAAATATCAATTTGAAAGGAAGATATAATAATAATAAAAAAAAAAAGTCGACGATGAGAGAAAAAAAATTGAGATAAAATATGAAAAAATAACGTTTCCTTCGTGATCGTGTTTAAAAATATTGTTTTCTTTTATTTCTTTTTTTTTTGTTTTTGTTTTTTTTTTATTGTCGGAAGAGATAAAATGAAAGATCAATGAACGTGATACAATTTGATCTCTTGTTTTCATTCGATCATTTTTCAATTATTGCTGTACCCTATGAAAAGATAAACACAAAAGGAAAAATACATTCAACGATAAAGAAACATTCGTAAATAATATTAAAACGTATAATCGAATTATCATTGGGTTTTCTCGATGAACCAAGTGGTAGTAGTAGTAAAAGTTAGTTATAGGTCAGACGTCTTGACGTAAAAACATATCAGTCAAACAAGAAGAAAATTGACATCTATTGTCGTTATCAAATGCGACGAATTCGATCAATAATACATCTCGAAAAGTTGTGTCCTCCTTTTCGAGAGGTAACGCCGTACCCTCGTTGATTTAATAAGGCGAATCCGACATTTAAGTATTATTAATACCGCATCATATTTCCTAAGCCGACTTCGTGCGGAAGGGTTGGTAGAAACGGCTTTCTATTAAGAGTTACGACAGGCTACGTAGACTTAACTCCCTGCTGCGAATAACGTAATTCCATCTCCTGTACACATAGTAATAGAGCAGAGAAAGGAACTATCTCTCTCTCTCTTTCTCTTTCTCTCTCTCTCTCTCTCTCTCTTTCTCTCTCTCTTTCTCTCTCTTTCTCTGCAATCTGTAATTTAGTCTCGTAACACGCCACACAGACACTTACACGAAATTTATAAGAAATCCACCTCGTATTTCTTTAAGATAAACACGGAAAGAAAATTGAAAATTTTTGCTTGAAAATTCTTCTTTTTCTTTCTTTTTCTTTTTCAATCCTCCTTTATTAACGAAGGATACGAAGTATTTTTTTTCTTTTTTTTCTTTATTATTTTCTTTTCTCTTTCCTGTTTATTATAGAGGAAGAGAGAAAGAGAGAGAGAAAGAGAGAGAGAGAGAGAGAAAATTTTAATATTACACTTATATAGGATAAAAAGAGTTCTTATTATAGACAAACATTGAGTTTGAAAAAGAAAGAAGATGCATATATTAAAAGTGGGGATACTTGCTTTGCATAGTGAATCAAAATATATTGTCACGTAGTAGATATACTATACATAATCATTCAAGATACAGCGAACAGAAAGATAAAGAGAGAGAGAGAGAGAGAGAGAGAGAGAGAAAGAGAGAGAAATAAAGATGATACACGAATCATCGATAACATTGTAACAACGTAACGATGGACGAAATAATAAATAGTTTTTTCCTCCCAAATGATAAATTATTTCGTGGACTTTCGATAGAAGATATGTAAGAGATCGAATGGAGTTAGGGATATGAGAGAGAGAAAGAGAGAGAGAGAGAGGGAGTGTGTATGTAGAGAGAGAGAGAGAGAGAGAAAAGAGTGGTAGAACGTAAAAAAAAGAAGTGGAAACGAAGAAAATCGAAAGGGCCGAAGGGTTTCGTGAAAGATCGAATACGCGAGAGGTCCCTGTTCTTAGAGGTACAATAGCATAGCAATAGTAACAACAGAAGAAATTGCTTTTAAGTTGAAATGAAGAGAGAAAGAGAAAAAAAGTGAAAGTGAGAGGTAGAGATCTGATCAAATCGGTCTCATGAATAAAATTGTCATTTTTCAGATTACTTTCGACGAAGGCAGATTCGACTTAAGGAGATCGAATGCGATAAACGCGCGACTTGACTTTTCAGAAGGAAAATCCTGACCTTCTTCTTTTTCCCATTCTGTTTCTTTTCTTATCTGAACGGAGAAAAACGGAAGGGACGATAAGTTTTTCTCTCGTCATTTTTCAACGATCTTCATGAATTCGATTTTCGACTCAAAAATCAAAGAAAACGTTAAGAAAAGCTAAGTTTAGCTAAACTAAGAAAAGCGAAGCAAATCAAAGCAAGGCAAAGCAAAACAAGTTTGTCAGTCGTATCTTCGAAGTTCTAGTTACTTTCGTTGCATGTCTCCTTACAAAATCTCGAATGCACTACTAATAGCAGTAGTTGTAATAGTGGTTGTAGTAGTTGTAGATGGTAGTAGTAGTAGTAGTAGTAGTAGTAGTAGTAGTAGTAGTAGTAGTAGTAGTAGTAATAGTGGTAGTAGTAACAGCAGGAGAGTATCGAGCGGTAAGCTTTGCTAGCACGCTCTGCTGCAAGTAAGAAGCTTCGCTTAATGAAAACAAAACAGACTCCTCGTGTGTATTGCGGCTTTGACTTCGAGGAATCAAAGAGACTAGAACACCGTCTTCAAGTTCCTATTTTTCTAAAATTTTTGACGTATCACTTTAACCATTGAATCTCATGTGATCGTAATTGTAATTATGAATTAATTCGATATATTGCAGAACCTATTGATCTTTACCTGTATTTGTCGACGTATCCAATGTAAAATTAAAATTATGTTCCTTAAGAAAACTACTATTTCCAACTATCGTCGACATTTGTTCGGCTCAGTTGTTCATTTTAGTTACTCTTCTATGAAAACAAAATCTATCTAACAGGCGTAAGAAAGAAACAAGTTTATTTGCACGATGGGAGAGATAGCTCTTCTATCATTGATATTAATGTTGAACCCTTTTGTTAGGGAATTAATATTAATCGCCACGCGGGTAGCACGTACGTGCTACATGTTGCGTTGTTATCCGCGTGTTTTCTAAGAGAAAGAGAAAGGCAGCTCCCCTAGGGAGATTCATTTTCAGAAGAAACATTCATCCTCGGTGTTGGTAAGTCGGGAAAGCAAGAAGTGGTACGGCCCTTTCTCAAAGTACTCGGGTGCGTGTTCAACGTCCTATGGAATTTTGGTAGGACGCCTTTCCTGGTCGAGGACGAGTTGGAAAAGGGTTGCTAAAGGTTTGCCGACGATCCCACCACTCGTCTTCTAACAAATTTCTTTCGAGAATTCCCTCGTGCATTTATTTTCGTTTATCTTTTTTTCGCTATCTTCCTATCTTTCTCTCTCTTTCTCTCTTTCTCTCTCTTTCCCTCTCTTTCTCTTTTTCCGTTTCTCATTCTCTTTTCAAGTCTCAATTTTACGAGCCTCGACACGCTATAAAAGCGATCGAATTGGCCTTTTTCCATTGTATACCCTTTTCCACTTCTTTGCTTTTACAATTTCAATTCCAGCATTGAATTCGTGTATTTTTCGAAAACATCGTATATGACTAATTTTAGAGAAGTATTTTCCTTTTCTTGTTTATTTTTTCTCTTTTTACAAAAAACATGTTTATTCTTGTATTGATAATGAAATAGGTTTATTTATTAATCAATTGTTTATATCATAATAACGTTTATTATTTTGACGACATATGGGAAAGATTTAATATCGAAAATCCGCATGTTAATTAATAGCCAATTTAATATAAATTATATATCACAATGCATATAAGCACATAAGTGCGTACATAAGAACTATAGTCCTTAAAGATGATTTTGTTAACGTCGCCAGTCGCAATTCTCCTTTTCTTTTCTTTTTTTGATAGAGCTTTTTTCGGAGCTTCTTTCATAATTAAATGAGCTTGTCATATACGCGTTACCGAGCCGTTCGTGAGTGGTTCATGTTAAGTGGATCTAATCTATTCTCGAGTGAAGAAAAAAAGAAAAAGAATATCTTTTTCCATTGGAGATGAACGACGCTCGTCATTCTTGACCAATTATTGGAACTATGACGTGATCCGGATAATTAACGGAGATAGGATCTCATCCATGAGAGAAATAAAGATAGAAAGATAGAAAAATGTAGAGATAGAGAAAAAGAGAAAGAGAGAGAGAGAGAGAGAGAGAAAGAGAAAGAAAGAGACAAAGAGAGAGGACGGGTTAAATATAAAGAAAGGAAGGAAGATTTTCCGCTTCCATTTAATTATTTTCCAATTAATTCTTTCGGAATTATCGTACGTCCTACGTTATCGGATTTAAATCGAGGAATAGAAATTTAAAGAAAAAAAAAAACATAAATAATCGGACATAATTGCAATTTCATCGTATTCTTAAGATTGTTATTGAAAATGGAAAAGGGGAACTATTACTTTATTATTATTTAAGTTAACGTGTTAAATTTCTTCCTTTTCTTCATTGAAATGAACCGTGATGAAAAAGCTCGTGTCATTTATGAAAAGGGTCATTTATGAAAATGAATAAATTAACATTTTCGTTGTCAATGATATATTTGAATTGTAAATGAAACTTTATATCGTAAATAAAAATCCAAATGTAATTAATTTAAATTAACTTTCATGTGATTTACTTGTCAATATACGTAAATCCGAGAAAATCAAAAGTAAATCGCGTCGATGATCGATCAGAAAAAAAAAGGATTCGTGCAAACGAATTAGTCATATAGTCATTCGTTTCATCTCGCCCGCTTTGAAGCTACGTTTCTCATATTTTCGAACGCGAGAACAATCGAATCAATTTTTCAACGACCACATCCAACCTTTGCATAATCCAGGCGAATGAATTTTAAATCTAAATGGGTCCTGCTGCTACTGCCGCCGCCGCCGCTGCTGCTACTGCTGCTGCTGCCGCCGCCGCTGCTGCTACTGCTGCTGCTGCTGCTGCTGCAGCTTCCTCGTGACGAACGGTGGCGAATGGATGGACAAACCGCGCTAAAGCCACCGTTCACGATCCAACTTTTTATAAAATTATAACGCAAGCACAATCATCGTTATGTCGGGAGAAACAAAAAGATTTTTTGAACAAAAAAGACAGAAAAGAAAAAAATGTGGCGTGCAGATAAAAAATAAAAAAGAAAAATAGAAAAAAGAAAAAGCAAAATGCTGATTGAATGCCGAGTGAATTTCATTTTGCTTTTCTTCGATTGTATTGTTATCGTATTCTTCTCTTTACAAAAATAATAATAAAAGGAAGAAGAAGAAAGATAAATAAAAGTACGATAGCGTATACCCCGTTGATGATCATTCGCGTATATATACAAATATATATGTACTATTACATACGATCATATTACCTTCGTATCGTTCGTAGTATGAAAAAGATCTGTCGTTTCAAAAACCCAACCGTTATCGGGATACGTATCGAATGAAGAGTGAAAAAGAGGGAGAATTTAAAACATAAAATATCGTGTCGATCATTAACGTGACTTTCGAACGAATTCGTGTTCGTATTTTCATTTTTTTTTTTCATATTCATTAAATCATGTTCACAAGTTCAGGTTTTTAGATAAATGATGTGAAATGTAACAGAACGTGTATATATATATATATATATATATACATATATATATATATATATATATATATATATATATATGTATGTATATATGTACGTATGTATGTAACTGAATATATTCGGCCGATCGAACTTTTGCGATCTCTTGAAAAAAAAAAGAGAAGAAAATGAAAAGAATGAAAAAGAAAAGATACTATCGTAACTCTTTTCCGAAACTTCACGAAGTGAGTCGGAAATCGAGGAATGCCTCAAGTTCTAGTGTATACCATTCCGTTTTACGTGAAAAAACTCGTGTCGAGAAGAAATAGAAAAGCGATTTACGAGCAGTACTTGGACGAATGTGGGCTAAAGTTCGTCGGCTTTACGCCGGTTCCTTTCAACTTTTGTACTTCGTTTTTCTTTCTTTTTCATCTTATCTTTTTTTCCTTCCTTCCTTTCTTTCTCTCTTCAACGAAATTGGCCAACTATTTCCAAGAAACGATATTATTTAAATGCACTTTATTGATTATTACTTTCGGATAGAGAAATTCGTTCTGCGCTAATACATACATACATATATATATATATATATATATATATATATATATATATATATATATATTATATATGTGTGTATGCGTGCATGCGTGCGTGGGTGTGACAGAGAAAGAGAGGACTGAGGTACTCTTCGGTTCGTTGGAGAATCGATTTAAAGCGTATTGTTATCGTACGTGTCATGGTTCACCCTCTCACCCTCTCCTCTTTCTTTTTCTCTTTGAGTCGCCTGGAAAGTGGCATGAGCTTATGAATTATGAATTTGCTTACTGTACAGAGCCCCCGAAGTCACTTTTACGGTTTATGTTATGATTCAAAAGGTTAAATTGTCGTTTTAATATGAATAGCTTTAGCTGGTTGGTATTGTTTTCAAAAAGCTTTTTCGATGGAAACCATCGGCCACACATTTTATCGTATAGTAGGACGTTGATTAAAAGAATACATCGAATATAAACAAATCGATTACCCGGAGAAGAAAAGCCATAAAGGAAAGAAGAAAAATGAACAAAAAGCTGATATTCATATTACGTATCAGAAATGTAAATTTAATTGACACGATTAATACAAATTAACTTTTTCAACCGTGTTTAATTTATAAGAAAAGAAATGTATATATATATGTATAGTTCGAATTAATAGTATATCCTTGCATATATATAGGTCGCGGAAAAAGAAATCCATTATTTTATTTTTTATTTTTTTTTATTTGACCTAAATCGGACAATCCGAAACATGTTAAATAAAGTCTTGAAGTTCACGCAAAAATAATGGATTTCTTTTTTCCCAACCTAATATTTTTCGATCGATATAATTATCCGAAAAATTCATTAATAGCAAATGTTCAATAGACCGATATCGTATTTATCGTTAGTACGTAAAAGTATTTTTGTCATGAGCAAAGAATATTATTCTTTTTCAAGAACTGTCTGATGAACGGCACGAGTGCCTTTTTTTACTTGAACTAATGAATCGTAAAGAAAAAGAAGATCATTTCTCGAATAATAGAAGAGAAAAAGAAGAATAAAATATTTTTTTGTTTATTTTGGCACGAAGCTTAACGTCTATCGTTACTTTTACACGAACGAGTAGTTGTTATGTGAGATATTGTTTCGAACGTGACACGAAGAAGAGAAGCAGAGAAGAGATGTATCTCTCTTTCTCTTTCTCTCTCTCTCTCTCTCTCTCTCTCGCTCGCTCGCTCGCTCGCTCGTTCCCATTCGATACCTGTTGAAGATTGCTGCAGATGTACACATTGCAAGGTGAAACGAGCCCGAAGAGGAGCTTCAGGTTAGCTGACTGTGTTCGTTG
>NC_140813.1:9502500-9532500 GCF_050613455.1 Vespa mandarinia | reverse complement strand
AGAAAGAAAGCAAAAAAAAAAACAATGTCTTTGGCGTGATATCGCGCTATAAAGTGTTCACATAATTACTGCACTCGCAAGCTAATTACACAGTATTTCGATAGTAGGTCTACCGGTTTCCTCTTTTCTTCCTTTTTGTTCCCACCCAAACTCGGTCTGACAATCGATATAATATACTAAAATCTCTAGATAAAGCTAAAAACTTCTCCCTTCGCTCGCAATTTTCGATTTTCGCATCTAGAAATGGTCTGCGTGACGAGAAGTCGTAACGCGTAGCGAAATAACGCCACGTTATTAACGTCCTTATCCCCTCTTTTTCTGACTGCCAATAATCGTTGGTAAAACTGAAACAAAGAGACAGAAGAGATAGAAATAGATAAATATATATAGAGAGAAAGAGAGAGAAAGAGAGAGAGAGAGAGAGAACAATGAACTTATAAGTAGAAACAATTTATTTCTGTTTTGATCGTCATCAAGTGTACACACAAATCTGTTATTTTTTTTTAGGAAAATATTTTGCATAAATTAACTTTTCTTTTTATATAATCATTTCAATCTGATTATCTTTCTGAACATGAAAAGATAATATATCATTGTAATCATTGAAAAGAATAATCCATTTGGTCTTCGACTTGATGTGTAAATAGAAATATTTCTTCTATTTTTTATTTTTTATTCTTTTTCCTTTTTTTTTTTTTTTTTTTGTTAGAAGAAAATATTCGAACCAAACAAATTCATTTTATTTGTTCGTAATTAAATTGCAAATTTATCAGTATTGCTTTACTTGAATAGTAAAATGTAAAATCGGTCGAAAGGAAGTCATTTAAAAATAAATTGTATTTGATGGTCGACATAGAGATAAGTTTTCGAGTTTTTACTGAAAAGCTTGCGAACATAAAAACACCTATGTGTTCTCTTATGTCAATAGTCCTGCGAAAAATGGATATCTGTATATAATAGATCGAAAAAGTTTGTCGATTTAATCTGTTCATACTAGCTTTCGATTCTGGTTTATATGGCTCTTGTTGAGAGCAAGAGAGATAGATAGATAGATAGATATAGAGAAGGAGAAGGAGGAAGGGCGAAGGGATAAACGCAACGACGAACTTCGTGTCTTTGCGGTCAAAATTTATTGCTCCGTAGCTTTAGCCAGGCTCTCGGGCAATTTACATTCCAGACTATACGTGCATTCGATTCAAACCTTCCGGAATGTCTCCAAGCCTCGAAGACATCGAAATTACGAGGGATTACATGAATGTACGCCAGTATACCAGTAAGAATAAAAAATAACTATATCTATATGTATACAAACAAGTATATATATATAAATAAATTTATTATTTTATATATTGAATAAATTTTGTAAATTAATTATTTTTTATGTTTATAATATAATCATTTCATATATATATATATATATATATATATATATATATATCTTCTGTAATTATTTTCTAGAGTTTACTTTTTAAAAGTTTTATTTTAATTACTTTTTATACTTCGTGTTTACTTTTAGATATTAGATAAGTCTATTCACTATGGAATATTTCCTACTCTTTATTCTCTTTAAAGTTTAAGTAATGAGCAGTTACGAGAATAAATGTGAATAGTACGTTTTGTAAATTTTCCCTGTCCGAAACGGAGATATATCCTCCGGCGGATTTTAATAAGCGATTTCGATATCGTTAGAGATTTACGTATAGAGTCAAAGGAAAAGTGGAAAGATAACGGAGGTTCGTGACCACCAACCATATTTAATATTAACGGAGTGAAACAAGACTCATTAGCGGTACGACTTGTTGAAGTTAAATGTATACTTTAATATCGTATGAATATTTAGAATGTTAAAGAATATTCCTGTCTTTTTTTCTTCTCTCTCTCTCTCTCTCTCCCTCTTTCTCTCTCTCTCTTTCTTTCTCTCTATCTCTTTCTCTCTATTTTCTTCTATCATAGGTGAGTATATGAAAGATCACATATCTTATTGAAAAACCGGAAACAGGATACTTCAGTGAAATGAAAAGAAACTTGAGTAATTCAAATGAAGAAAATGGAAGCAGAAAAGAACGAATTAATGAAGTAATTAATGAATATTTTTCTCTCTTCTTTTTTTCCTTTTTTCTTTCTTTTTCTTTTTTTTTCCTCTTTCTTTTTTCTTTTTCTTTTTTTTTCTCTCCTTTTCATGCAAGATCGTTCCAACTGCCTCATATTTTTCACGAAAATATAAAAAAGAAAATGAAGAAGAAGAAGAAGAAGACGAAGAAGAAGAAGAAGAAGAAGAAGAGAAGATCATCTCATAGCAAAGATTCTCCTTGATTATTTCACTCTGAAAATTTAGTGGAACGAGATCTTTTTAAGGGTCCTCTAATGGAGAGGAGACTTCACGTAGTATGTCCGCCATTATAACTTCGATGAATGAAATCATCTTCAAAGGATTCTATCTCATTTACATTTGAGATTGAAAAAAGAAACCATCCCTCCTTGGTCGGATATTCTTTTGATTTTAATTTGTTTCACTTTTTTTTTTCAATTTTTTTACTTTTTTCTTTTTCTTTTAGTTTTTTTTTTACCTTTTTTACTTTTCATTTCAGTCACGAGCGAGATCCTCGTTTCGAAAAAGAATTCTATTTTCTTTTCCTTCCTTCTTTTTCAATACGAAATTCAGGTCAATGTGATTAGATAAAAACATGAGGATTGAACATGTAAATGAAAAGAAAATGCAAAAAGAGCAACGAATATAGAGATAGATAGTGAGAATGAGAGAGAGAGAGAGAAAGAGAGAGATAGAAAAAAAGGAGAAATAAAAATATATAAGAGAGAAAGAGAGAGAGAGAAAGAGAGAGAGAGAGAGAGAGGAGATGAAAAAGAGAACTGACTTCTCATTGAAAAAAGAATGCTTCAGAATTAGTTTACCTTTGGAAACCAATTTCTTTCTCTTTTCTGCCTCGTCTTGCCTTCCGCTTCCTGTCGAGCTAAGAACGATTTCTCTCTCTCTCTCTGTTTCTCTGCCTGTCTTTCTGTCTCTATATCTCTCTATCTCTTTCTCTCCCTCTTTCTTTCTCTCTTTTTCTCTCTCTCACGTTCGTGTACGACCAACGGTAGAAACGCCCGTCGAATAACTAGAGTAGAAAACGCCGAAGGGAAGGAAAATAATAAATGAACGATCGTGCAGGAAGGGCCAATACCTTACCGGTGCAAAGAACGAAGAAGGACCATTTGGCTTCCGTAGTTCTCTTTTCCTGTCTCGTCTTCTTTCTTCTTTTCTCTTTCTCTCTCTCTCTCTCCTTCTCTCTTTCTTTCTTTTTTCTTTCTCTCTCTCTCTCTCTCTCTCTCTCTCTCTCTCTCTCTCTCTCTCTCTCTCTCTCTCTGTCTGTCTGTCTGTCTGTCTCTTTTTCCCACTCTCTCTCTCTTTTTTCCTCTCTCTATGACCGAAGTCTCAAGTAATTGCATTGAACGATCGAAGTACATTGTAAACCGTTCGATTGTAAAAAAAAGAAAAAAAGAAAAAAAGAAAAAAAAAAAATAAAATAAAATAAAATAAAAGAAGAGAAAAGAAGAAAAAACAATTCTCAAACTCTCCTTCCTTCATTTTTTTCTTTTTCTTTTATTTTTCTGTTTCATTTCCCTCCTTCCCTTTTGGTCCTTTTTTTGTCTTCTTTTGTTTTTTTTTCTTTTTCTTTCTTTATTTTGACGTAATGTTTAATAAAAAAAGGAAAGAAAAATATTCGTAGGAGAAGAACGTAAAACACTCGCGATTAAATCTAACCCTCGAAATTTCTTTCTCGCACGACACGATAATTTTCTTTTTTCACTTGTAATTTATTTACACTCATTACGACGTCTCGCGATCTTTTTCTTTTCTATTTATTTATTTTATTTTTTTCTTATTTTTCCTAATTTGAGAGTGAACAAAGTGCGTATATGGCAACGAAAGGAGGAAGAGAGGGATTGGTTATCTGTCATCACGTTTAAACTGTCGCAAAGTCCTTTTTCATAATCTTTACGAAGTACATATCAAATTTGTTCGTATCGTTCGTTCTCTCTTTTTCGAGAATTAATTTCTTTAACGAGAGTACTTGTTTTCATAATGATGTCAGTATAACGGAGGAAAAGTACGCGCACGATACATAATAATGCTTATTTGATATATACTCAATGTGTGTCAATATTTTTGAACGATTAAACGCATATATCCTTTGACAAAATGTAACAAAATATAATGATCGGATTAATCGAGAAAAGAAAAAGAATGTAGGAGAGAGAGAGAGAGAGAGAGAAAGAGAGAGAGAGAATGTTTTAGAATTTTATCGTACGAATCGACAATTTCTTTTCTCTCTCTCTCTCTCTCTCTCTCTCTCTCCCTCTTTCTCTCTCTTTCTCGCTATATATTGTCAGCAGACCTCCAACGAATAGTATTTTTATGCTGACCAGTTCTCCTTCCTGCTTTCTCCGTTCCACTCTGCCACGCTTATCCCCCTTTTCGAAGCTCATCGAAACGATTTTATAATTTTTTTATTCCTATGATAGTCACGTAGCAAACGAAAGGACGTCTCTATCATTTTATATTTTCTGTTTCCGATCGTTCGAATGTTTATAATTTTCTTCTCCTAAAAAAAAGTATACTTGGTTATGAAATATCGATGACCTAATCTATGAAACGATAGTTCACGTGGTTCACGGAGCGTTATAAATCAGAAAGGTTCGCGTAGTGTTATAAATCAGGAGGATGTTTAAAATTTTTCTCATTTTGATCGATAAGAAGAATGACGATGGTGGATAAGGAGAAAGAAAGAGAAAAGGAAAGAGAGGAAAAAAGAGAAAGAGAGAGAGAGAAAGGGAGCAAGAAAGAGTGCAAGATAAAGAGAAAAGATCATGAAAATTGATGGCTCTCATAGCTTACATTTCGTGTCGAGCTTTGCCCTTCGTCTTGAAACTCTTATAATCCGTCGACTTAACGTCTTAAGGCGGTAAATACGACGTTTCTTTTAACAAGGATATTCGACGAGCTTATCACAGAAGGTGAAGTGGGGGTGGGAGTGGGAGAGATATCTTCCTAGATCATCAATTAAAACCCGTCGTACTTTGTCTTACGTCGTATTATTAGATAATGATATCCGATAGACGTTATCTCTATCAATTTTCATTCCTCGAACGACACCAGCAGCTTCCGCGTCTGTGATATTCTCGGATTTAAATGGATTAACGAGACGACCGATTACTCTTTCATAATCCGTTACATTATATTTTTAAATCCCATTAATCACTTTGATCTGATCGATCTATGGATGGATGGATATAATAATGAAGAAAAAAAAACAAAAGAGAAAAGAAAAAAGAAGGGAAGAAAGTTTTGAACGATCGAACCTGACGATTTATGATTTTTCTATTCAAAAACAAGAGGATACGAATAATTAATTAGATTTTATTATCATCTAAAAATATTATTATTATTATTATTATTATTATTATTATTATTATTATTATTATTATTATTATTACTATTATTATGCGTAGTTGGAAAGAAACATGTTTTATTAGAATCTTAGCAGTAAGAATTTCCATGGTTTTACCTTTCTATCTCCTACCTATCCTTCCGATGTTATTCGATGTACTCGATATTAAGCTTATAAGGTATAATACCTACGAGGTCGGTTGCATTGTACTACCATCAGGACGTTACATTGTTGTTTACTATACGCATATATGGATAGAAGCGTTGCTCGAAGCAGCCTAAAGTAGCGTGTGGCACGCTCTCGCTCGACACACTATCATACACTTGACTAGCAACCCTCTAAGCGAGGCCACCCTTTCGCGAATAGCTAACCCCCTTGCTTTGGTTCGTCTCTCTCTCTCTCTCTCCCTGGATTTCTCTCGCTTTCTCTCTTACTCTTTCTCTTTCGTGCTCCAGACGAGACAACCACGGAAGTATCGCCTTACACAACAAGGGTTGGTGAGCGCTGCGTTATCACGCCGTCTCTCGTGCCTTCCTACTTGATCGTCAAATTCTACGCGTATGAGCAGGAAATAAACGACGTGGCGGAATGTGTTAAGTGCTACGAAGGTATGCAAGGGAATTAAACGTGCGAGTTTAGTGTTTGCTTAGTTGAATTTCTATATTTAAACGTGAATTTCTTATTTATTTATTTACTTATCTTTTTTTTTCTTTTTTACTTTTTTTCTTTTTTTTGCTTATTTAAGAAAACGAGGAAAAAATTGAAAACGTTACGAATTTTATCCTATTTCCCTTTTATTACAATCGTTGATCGTTTTTTATGAGATGAAGATATATATATATCGAAAAATAATATCGATTTTAATTCAATTT
Source organism: Vespa mandarinia (assembly GCF_050613455.1). Classification (NCBI taxonomy): domain Eukaryota; kingdom Metazoa; phylum Arthropoda; class Insecta; order Hymenoptera; family Vespidae; genus Vespa; species Vespa mandarinia. Next base: position 9,526,178 of record NC_140813.1, on the reverse strand, counting down.
ATTTTCCTTCGAAATTTTATACAAACCTGTAGAATTCTTATAAAACCAAACGAAAATACTAATAACGTTAATAATAATAAAAATAAAAATGAAAAAAAAAAAGAAAAAAGAAAGATGCCGGCTCCTGGTACCATCAATAATAAATGTTTTAGTCGAGTATGCATAAGCCAGACGAACGCCCTCCATGGGGTTTGTTTTTACAAACACTGCTGTCAGCGACAATAAAGTACTTGCGTTTTATAGTGTTTCGTGCGAAGAGCGCACCTAACGACAAACACAGTGAATATCTCGTCGCTTTTTCACTCTTTTTCCTCTTTCTCTCTTTTTTTATTTCTTTTTTTTTTTACAGTTTCCCCTTTCTTGTATTTATTTTGTTGTTGTTTTTAATTTTTACAATTGTTACTGTTACGCGTCGTGAATAGTTTTAAAACTCGATAAATTCTGTTTTAAAAACTTTTTCAGTGATTTTACACAATCACGAAAAGATTGTTAACATCATTGTCGAACACTCGAAGTTGAAAATCATAACAATGTATCAGAAAGGTTGGAAATGTTTGTTTGTATGTGTATGTGTGTTTGTGAAGGAGAGAGAGAGAGAGAGAGAGAGAGAAGGTGGGAAAATATCGTTCTGACCTATTTCATGACGCAAATTTCGTTCGAATCGCCCGGAGCGTTCTATCGTGGCATAAATTCCACGAAGGAAATCTTCCCTTCCGTTTTGCCTACTATGCTTCTAGTATGCTCTTCCACTCGCCCGAAGGCCGGATATTTCAGATACGTTTCGCGATAGTCCTCGCGGATAAACTTCTCTAAACGATTATCTCGTTGCCCCATCGAATCGTTCTTCCTTCACCAACGAATCGTAATTTAACTTCTCTCAATCTGTTAATTACTTTGAATACGAGAATATAAAATGTAAATGGGTTTTAATTTGATTAAATTTCAAAGAAATTTTATATTCAATTATAATATTCAACCGCGTACTTTCATTTCTATTATTATTATTATTATTATTATTATTATTATTATTATTATTATTATTATTATTATTATTATTATTATTATTTTTACAAATTATATGTTACATTATTATTTATTTTAAATCAAATTAAATTATATTTGCGAGTATATTAAAGTTGTATTTATCTTCTTTTATTTGAATTATTTTCTATATGATTAAGATCTTTATATTTACTATAATAGAATTATCCGATTTTATATAATTTTTAATAATACACTACTTGATGAAACGTATTGATATTAGAAGAATAAAAAATGAAGAGAAAGAGAGAGAGAGAGAGAGAGAAAGAAAAGGATCACTGAAAATTGTTGTTGATATTTACAAACACCATGGCAATTTATTAACCATCGAGATACCATTGGTGGTGGTAACCGGTGGTCAATTCTATGGTTTCGCTGAGATTGCCTCGTTCGTACGTTCGTCCATCCTTTCATCTCGATATCATCGTCGTAGTCGTTGTCATAAACCGCGTCACGATTCGATAAAGTTGCAATTGAGCGCGGTGCAAGAAAATTTGGTTGGGAACGGTGCCGAGCTATATTACGCTCGTCGTCGACAGCCCGATAAAATCTCTCTCTCTTCCTCTCTATCTCTCTCTCTCTCTCTCTCTATCCCTATCTCTATCTCTATCTCTCTTTCTTTTTACTCTCTCTCTCTCGTTTACTCGTTTCCCGGAATATTCGTTTTCCGCTTGCGCTCGTGAAAATTGTACTTTCACACGAGAGAATTTCAAACCGCGAGATTTTTACTCGCAAGATCGACCTATGGCCATATTTATTTTATCATTATTTATCTCGAAGCTTTGCTTGAACAGATAGGAATTTATTCTGTTTCTTTTTTTTTCTTTTTCTTTTTCTTTTTTTTTTATCTTGAAAGATTTATAATTTCTTGAATAAATTCACAATTATTAATGTCTACTTATATCAATTATGATTCACGCTGACACTTTTTAATATAAGTTCGGAAATAAACGTTTAAAAAAAAAAATGTTGAAACTTGTAAAAAAATCTGGGTAGAAAAAAAAAGAAAGAGAAGAAAGGAAAACCCTTAAAGGTTTATATACTTCCATTCGATCGACTAGGAGTTTCATCCCGAGGCATTTCCATCTACTTCGTTATTATCGCTTTAACGAGGGGGAGTTGTTATCGGATAACCGCACTTTCGACCTTAGACGATGATTATTTAAACCATCCTCGATCAGAGGATCAACCCATCGATTTGTTCAAAGGGAGTCGGAGATGAAGCTGAATCGATGGCAATATACATATATATGTGTGTTTATATCTATGTATGAAAGAGAGAGAGAGAAAGAGAAAGAGAGAGAGATAGAGAGAGAGAGAGAGAAAGACAAAGATGGAAAGAGTAGATGTAGAAACACGTCACGATCCCTTTGACGAACTTCGTTCGGGATGTTAGATACCCTCGGGCATGTCGTCTGTTAGGATTCGACCGGATACGGTCAAGTCTATGCAGACAAGGTACAGTATATAGACAAGATCGTGGCATACCGCAGCAACCCTCCTCTCTTTCCCCTTTCTCTTCTCTTCTCTCCACTCTTCTCTCCTCTCTTCTCTCCTCTCTTCTCTCTCTCTCTCTCTTCTCTTCTCTTCTCTTCTCTTCTCTTCTCTTCTCTTCTCTTCTCTTCTCTTATCTTCTCCTTGACCACTCCCCAGACACGTGATCCAAGCGTATTTCGATTAATAGAGTTTCCGTTTTTAGACTCTTGAGAAAAAATAGATACTATATTTTCGCTCTAAATTGTTCGTAATCTCTCGTTACTATCGATTTTTATATTGGGTGATAATTGACCAAATAATATTATAAATATGGAATTATTTTGGTCGTCTTTTTCCTTTTCTTTTTTTCTTTTAATTTTCTTCAATAGTATAAAAAAAATCCTTTTTACATTTTCTTCGAAATTTGTATATATATAAAAAAAACTCGATGAATATCGATGAACTATGTTATGCCGCCAATAATATTTTTCTTCTTGTTTCTTAAGGTTTTTCATGATATCAACGAAAAATAATATTTACGATCGGATATTTCATTGTATATAGGAATAACACAGCAGGTGTTTGCACTTTTGGAAATGAAAACTTCATTTTCCTTTCTTCTTCTTTTTTTTTCTTTTTCTTCTTTTCGTTTATTTTTTTCTTTCCTTTTCTTTTCTTTACTTTTCTTTTCTTTAAGAAACGTCACCATCGATAAGCTAACAGTATTTTCTACGTGAAGGGCATATTTTTCATTGAATTCGATGCGCTACTGTCTGGTAGTAAGGGTGAATCGTTCAGCTTAAGGGCAAATACGAATTTATATCGAACTTTATAGGGAGGCTATTCTCGCGCGTTTATAACGACCTGTTCGCGAACTGGTTGTGCACGTGCACGTGCAAGTCCAGTCGCAGGGAAAGAGAAAGAGATAGAGAGACTCTGTCTGGCCGATCGTAAATTGGTGGATAATGCCTGCTGGACGAGCACTGCCATAAAACATTTATACACTTTAAACGTCCGCCAAGGGAAGCCATGTCCTGTGTGTACCACTAGTTCTATCTCTTTCTCTCTCTCTCTCTCTCTCTCTCTCTCTCTCTCTCTCTCACTTTCTCTCTCTCTCTCTCTCACTTTCTCTCTCTCCCTCTCTCTCACTCTTTCTCTCCCTACACACCAACGTCCTTCCTTCACTTCGTACCTCTCATCCTCCATCTTTCGACGTTGAAGTATTAGTACCGGGTCTTCCGGCGTAGGAGGCCACTTCCGGAACCACGAAGTGTAAGCGGAGAAATTGCCACGTCGAATTAACGCCCTGCCGACCGACGCATCCGTTATCTCTCTTTCTCTCCCTCTCTCTCTCTCTCTCTCTCTCTCTTTCAATCTTACACTAAGTTTAATCTATCGTAAATTTTCAAAATATATTATTTTTCATTATACGTAGGTGTACTATAATTCAATATTATTGAGTTTTTTAGTAAGAGAGAGAGAGAGCGAGAGAGATAGAGAGAGAGAGAGAGAGAGAGAGAAAATTACCGAACAATTTTCTTTTTAATAAAATATTTAATTTAGAAAAAATATATACGTAATTTTAATTGTATACGAAATAATTATATACATATATAAAAACTCAATATCGATTAAATGGATAATTATTTTTATAAGATAGCAAACTTTCTCTTTTCTTTTATTTTTTTCTTTTTAATTTTTTTACAACATCTTCAAATAATTTCGTATAAATTTCGCCAGTGCAGACAACAAAATTTCATTTTGAAATTCCTTCAATGATTTACGATATTTGTAGAGCTTTTTTAGATCTAATTGTTCTTATTTTTGTTTCTATAATATTTCTATGTTCTTTATACTAGTTTTATTCCATTTGCAATGTACATAATTACGTATCAAGTGAAATATTCTCTCTCTCTCTCTCTCTCTCTCTCTCTCTCTTTTCTCGTTATCATCTCCATTCCTTTTTTCTCTCTATATGTCTGTAAAAGCGACAGACCAAGCTCGTGTTATTGCGAAGTAAACGAGTTACGAGTAAATAATCCTAACCCGGTAAATGAATTCGAGACTTATGCAAATGAAGGAGGTGTTACTCGCAAAGCTTCTCTCGCGAGAGAAGTGAGATTTCGTTGGAGGGTGAGATTCCGTAACGGAAGTTTCTTGGATTAACGAACTACGAAATCAAATCTTTCCTTTCTTTCTACTTTGTACCTTTTGTTTACTTTTTACTAATTTCGATATGGTTATTCTTCTCTTACTTCTTAATTTGTTTTTCAATAACATTAATTAACGAAATTGAAGTATTCGGAATTTCAAAACCGTCTTTTTCATTCATTTATATATTTTTATTAGAATATTATTTTATAATTATTTAACAATTCATTTCATTTCGTTTCATTTTGTTTCGAGAAATGTGTTTGATACGAGAAGCGTACTACGTTGTAAGAAGTCAGGAGGAAATTAATTGAACAAATAAATCGACTAGGAACGAGAAGCTTGCATATTTACGAAGAACTTGGCTGAGTTAACTTATACTCGATCTGGGTAGAAACGTCTCTGTCCTCGGTCATTTAATTACTGATTTATGATGTTTTTTTTTCTTTTTTATATTTCTCTGACGTTTATTTTAATGGAAGAAATAAAAGCAAGAAAATTTTGTTGCTGAAATAACAACCACAAAAATTTTATTCGTCGTCTTTACATCTACGTCAGATTCTATACAAAAATGTTAAGTTAAAAAATGTGAATTATTCACGTGATTCGTAATTTTTTTAATTGACATATTTGTTCTTATTTTTTTTTTCTTCTATGACGATATTTATACGCATTAAAGACAAATTAGAGCATGAAATAAAATATTATATGTATACTATATTAAATAAAATATTGATATAAAATATTTCACAAACGCAGTGTGCATATGGTTAAAAAAAAAAAAAAAACAAAAAAAGAAAAAAAATCCAGAAATATTTCTTTCAATATTTCCAATGAAATTTTTTCATATGATCATATGTAAACGAACATACGTTTACGTATACGTTAAGATAAAGTTATATTACGTAGTTTGATAAAAATTAAATTAAAAATGTTTAAATATCTTCCAATGAAATTTATTCATAACTTTAACGTAATCGTTTGTACCTACGTGCACATATATACACATATATACATACAAACATACACATCAAATAGTATTTTCATATTGCGAGAGATTACAGATATGCACTTATCCGTTAATTTACTTACGAAGGGCTTAGTCGCGAGATTCACCATGGAATTAGTCGGAGAACTTGCCGCAGTGGACCACCGCGGGTTAATTAATTCGTGAATGAACGCGTAAACTCGTGGAGCTTCATAACTCGCGGGAAGGACACATAAATTCGTCGTGCGCGTCGGTAAACCTTCCATTCTCTTCGAAAGGACGGACACAGTTGGTCAAAGTTTGATGGTTACGGATTCACTGGAGTTATGAAATTCTATAGCGGTCTGTTATGAAATTTTCGTATAGTTTATCGATATTCATAAAATAATAATAGTAAGTTACGTTTCTCACGTTTAAAATTATTTCTAACCAATCGTATTATATTTCACAATGATGAATTAGGCAACAGAATAAATTTCTCATAAGTCAATAAGTCCAATTAAATTTATTATCAATGATATTTAATGTAAACATTTTTATATCATTTCGAGTTCGAAAATTTTTCTTAGCTATTAAATTTGTTATATACACACACACACATACACACACACACATATATATATATATGTATAAAGAAAGAGAGATAGAGAAAGATTCCCTTGATTCTGTCTGAGAGTATAGATGAATCAAAAGAAAAGAAAGCTTGTCCAAGAATAAGCGAAAGAAGAAGGACTTCGGAGAGAGAAGGACTAAAAGGGATGAGAAAAGAAGAGAAGACAGGAGGGGAGAACAGCGAAATGTTGGGAAGAGCGAGAGCAAATCGATTGATATGCAGAGTTTTTCCAATAAGACTGGAAGGGAGCCATTTTATTTCCGGTCGCCCGATCAGTACCACTCGGTCTTTTCGCGAAACCACTTCGTAGAGAGATAGAGGGAGTGGAAAAGGGAAGAAATTCTGATTCGTCCCTTCGCCTCTATCCTCCTTTCTCTCTCTCTTTCTATCTACATATATATATATATATATATATATATGTATATATGTATGTATGTATAGTACTTGTGTGTCCGCATAGAACTACTACATGGTCGTCCCGCATGCAAAAGATAGAACGTGCACCGCAATCTGAACGAAATCTCCAAACCCAATTTCCTGGACAGACAGACGGACGAACTGGTGCACCGCGCATCAGACCACACGCGGTACAGACTACATCGATCTCCGTGATGACGTTTTAATAATGCATCGATGCACATTCTTCTCGCTCTCCGACACACGCCAGCACCATTCGTTCTCGATCGTTTCCTGAAATAATCAAATTCATCCGATAGGCGTACATACGTATGTACGTACGTACCTATGCATCTATATATGTATATATGTATGTATGTATGTATATATGTATGTATGTATGTATGTATGTATGTATGTATGTATGTATGTATGTATGTATGTATGTATGTATATACGGATGTACAAGTATGTAGGTACGTACGGGAACGTTCTGTTCTGTTTGGGAAGATCTTGATTTGCGAGGATTTACTTCTATATGTGCGAATAGGTATGAATTGTGGAAAATAAAAAAGGGAAGGAAGGGAACGACGAATTTTCGATTTTTATCTCGTTCATGGCTTGACAATCGAAGTTAAAATTTCTTCTTTCGCTTATTAAAATCTTTAACACGAATAATATGATCAAAGAATTTAATTGTAAACGAATAAAAATCATAATCAATCATAAATTGCGTTCAATGATAGAAATATTATTTTATTCTAAATATTGCAATGAAATCATATAGATAATAATTCCAATCATTATCTATACGAATTATTCTCGAATTCTAGGCTTCATTAGAGAGAAAAAGAGATAAAGAGAAAGAGAGAGAGCGAGAGAGAGAGAAAGAGAGAGAGAGAGAGAGAGAGAGATCTCGTAAAGCTAATCAGTTGTCGATTCTGGTAATTTTCACACAATTGCATTGGAGTATGCTTAATTAGCTTTCTATTCTCGTCTGCTTAACGTCTGACGTTATCGATCTCTCTGGTTAGAGAGCTAATACTCGCATTGCCTGCCGTTTTGAGGATAGAAAGACAAATAGAGAATAAGATAGAAAATTCTCTCTCTTTCTCTCTCTCTCTCTCTCTCTTCTTCTCTCTTCCGTGTTGCGTACGGAATTACAATGAAAATCAACTGTGGAATTGACGTAAGACACATTGATAATGTAGGATAATTTAACGTTTGATACGCAATCGCCCGTCTAATGGCTCATACTAATTGTTGCGGATTTCCTATCAACCATGAAGATCTGTCTTGCATAATGAGAGAAAGAGAGAGAGAGAGAGAGAGAGAGAGAAAGAGAGGTAAAGAAGACAGAAACATAATTCGAAGCTAAGTAGAGCCAGTATTAAGAGTTTCAATAAAACGAATTTAACGAACGTTTAATTGCTTTGTCTCGATGCTATCGTTTGAAAAATAAGTGCCAGAAGCGATTATCGATTTCCGGTTTTATGGAGGATCGTTACCGAATTCGTTGAACAAGAATATATAAAGTCAGGGATATATAAACTGTTCTTCTAGCAACGATACATGATAAAATTTGTATTTGGTCATTAAATTAATATGTATTAATTAAAACGATCGCCAAAGTCTTTTGATTCGACTCGATAACGAGTATATTTCAAATGTATTAGTTGATGATTTATCAATAATTAATATGAGTTTATCGTAATATGTTTATAAATGGTATCGTTAGGTGACTATTCGTAGAAATGATGAATAATTTTCTATTAGGGCTATATACGCGGGGTTAAGGAACTAAGGTACAGTGCATCGAACGAAAACTTAATTATCGGATCCTCCTAGTCAGAATCAAAAATAATTTTCACCGAATAAAGCCGATAGGTCAATGTACGACGTATCATTTTTTAAAATGTCTCTGCATCTACGTATCTATGTAGTAGCGTTTCATATATGTTTGCGACTTTTTATTTCTATCGTGAAACTTTATTAACTAATAATTCTGTCGCGTAAATATCATAGTTCCGAGGACAAAATCGTTCGTTTATCGACCGTACTCGATTAACACACCTACACACATACACACACACACACACACACACAGAAAGAGAGAACATACGCTAACTCATAATTTTATAAGCGACAATTATCTACTTCCAAATCGAGAAATAATTTTCACAACGAAATGATTCGAACAATCGAGTACAGATTATTTCCATATCGTGAGAAAAGTTTCCAATTTATTCGTAACGAGAATTGAATAGTTATAAATCGAGGAATTGCAAATTTTTTTCAAGAAAAATATTAATAACGTTAATGCAATTATGAGAATTAAAGAAAGAAAGAGAAAAAAAAAGATCCTACTTTTAAAATTCACAATTTATTACAATAACATTTTTATATTAAAAATCTTTATCCTTATTTATTATACTTTCGAATATAAAATGTATTAACAGAAATTTATTTCTGATTAATAGAGCAGATATTAAAAGTATAATTTACTATCTGTTTCAGGTGAAAGTCATGCTTAGGGTATCTCCAGGAGACGGTGGTAGTTTCTTTAACGCCGATAAACGTAAGAAGCAAGTGACTTTGGTGGATCCAGCATCTGGTCAATCTTCCTCAGCTGAAGATCGTAGACCAACTGTAGCAGCACCGAAGATGTTCGCGTTCGATGCTATATTCACCGAAGAAGATTCTCAGGTAGATGAATTGGTGATTCTTTTAAGATAAAAATTCCTAAACTCCAAGCTCACATTTTCCTATAAATGTAATATAAAATATATGTCTTCCGTTCCAAACAATTTAATTCTTTTCTCATTGTCAGGCTTAATAATGTTAAATACAGTTAATATAATTAGAAAAGAAAAAGAAAAAAGAAATTTCTATAAAGCGAGTACCATCTACAAGAAAATATGAGAAAGAAAAAAAAGAGAAAAAAGAAAGAAAAGAAGAAAGAAGAGAGAGAGTGAAAGAGAGAGAGAGAGAGAGAGAGAGAGAAAGGTAGAGAAGAAAGGAAGTTTTTCAGGATGAAGAATCTTCCATTTTCTCCATTTCTTAAGTACGAAAGAAAGCAATCGACGTTGTTACGAACAAGAAAAGGATAATTTCTTGAGAATCTGTCCAAGAGGAAACAAAATGGATTCTCGATTTTAGAAGTATCCTCTTGACGTTTCTTCTTATAAGTACGAACGTTAACATCGACGCTAGTTAAACTTGTTTGCGACGAATCTTTATTTCTCTCACTCTATCTTTCATTTTTCATTTTTTTTTTCTTTCTTTCTATCCCCTTTAAAAGAAATTTCCTCTCGTTTTCTCTTCATCAGTTTTCTTAGAAAGATTTCTTTCGTTCTTTTCTCTCGCATTCTCAATTCTTCAACGACCTCGAATGACCTCGAACGTTCAAGATACAGGCAGAGACTAGAGAGAAAGAGAAAGAGAAAGTGAGAGAGAGAGAGAGAGAGAGAGAGAGAGAGAGAGAGTGAGAGTGAGAGAAAGAGACAGAGCCAAAGATGAGAGGTGTACGTGCCTCGTCGACGACTTACGTTCATCCGAGAAACGCGAGAGACGTCCCTGCCGGGCGCATAACTAAACTAATTTCCCGACCTCTAAACTCCACCTCCGACAGGAAAATCCATCCCCTCAGGCAAGTGTTGCTCTTTGCTCGAGACTCCTCACTCTCTTCCTCTCTCTCTCTCTCTCTCTCTATCTTTCTCTTCCTCTTTCTCTCTTCTCTCTCTCTCTCTCTTCCTCTTTCTCTCACTCTCTCTCTTTCACTCCTTCTCTCCTTCAACGTACAACTCGAAGTAATTCCACCGTTCGTGAGACCAGTCAGGTAACGATGCCGATCTTTTACCTGATTTCCACTTTCTAATCATTCGAAAGTTTAGCCCTTCTGTTGAAATGTTCTTCCTCTCTCTCCTTCTCTCTCTCTCTCTCTTTTTCTTTCTCTCTCTCTCTCTCTTTCTCTCTCTCTTTCTCTTTTCGATATCTTAACTTTGTAAGTAGTGGAGATGATGGAGTAAGGGGAAGAGTTTGAGTGGGCGGGGGAACTTTGATAAGAAAGGAACGAAGTCTTTTTTATCTCTTACAAAGAGGAGATTCGTCGAACTTTGTTATTTGCAATCGCAAAGAATGAAAGAGATAGAACTGCGTGTTTAGAATGCAGTGCAAAAGAGAAAGAGAAAGAGAGAAAAAAGAGAGAGAGAGAGAGAGAGAGAGAGAGACAGAGAGAGAGAGAGAGAGAGAGAGACAGAGAGAGAGAGAGAGAGAGAGAGAGGGAGGATACTTCAGTGGTTGTATCTCGATATATTTCGATATTCCGATGCTCCCTAAGGACATTACAGAGCGTTGGATTCAAATGAGCTCAGAGCTACTCGACTTTACTCCCGCAATATCTCTATGTTCTCTCTCTCTCTCTCTTTCTCTCTCTCTCTCTCTCTCTTTCTCTCTCTCTCTCTTTCTCTCTCTCTCTCTTTCTCTCTCTCTCTCTCTCTCTCTATCTATCTATCTATCTATTTCTATTTCTTTTTCTCTTTCTCTTTCTCTTTTTGGTATCAGTCGATGACAACGAGAGTTCTCGAGGGACTAGCCGAGCATTTTCTCTCTCTCTCTCTTTCTCTCTCTCTCTCTCTTTCTCTTTCTCTCTTTCTCTCTCCCTTTCTCTTTCTATCCCTTTTTCCACTTTCCAAATTTTCTACGTTCCTGACCGTTTCGGTGTTCGTGTTTAGAAGAACCATAGAAACCAATCGTTTGATTCGATCAAACGTCCATCCGGCTTTAGCCGATTGCCATCGAAAAACACAATGGGCTCTTTCTCTTTTCGCCGCGTCTCTGTTTCCCTCCATGGTTCCTCCCTTTTTCTTTTTTTTTTACCCTCTCTTTCTCTCTGTATACGTCGGTACCGGTGATTCCGGAATACGAGCGTGCCGGAGGCTGGACTTCAGGCTCACTATGGGGGATGAGAGACGACAGTGGAGTAAAAGTACATGAGAATGGTACGGGTCCTACGTCCTTCGGGACCTTTACCCTCTCTTTCACTCTCACTCTCTCATTCTTTCTCTTTCTCTTTCTATCTCTACCCCTATCTCTCTAGTTAGCTCAACGCAGGTTGGACTGAATTTTTTAAGAGCTACCACCGACAGATCGCCCGGTCTGTTCATCTTCAAACAGCGTTATATTCCGACGTCTTTTCAAAAGTTCACGGTCCGTTCGCCGTCAAAATCGATTCGTCGTGATTCGAGAGAATTTCCAGAGTTAGGAAATATCTAGACGTTATCACGACATTTTTTTATTCTTCCTAATAAAAGAGTCTAACGCGACTGGATTTATAATTTATTCGAGACAGTAGGAGATGAAAATTGATTATGCTAAAGGGATTATTAACTCAACTGATATTATGTTTAACGGGAACGTGTGTATCTCTCTGTAGATCTCGCTTACCTTGACACGGTAATCTCGCGGGAGTCATATTTTCAAAGTCGGTCAGTAACAATAAAAGGGGACCGGATGGAGTTTAATGATCGTTAAACGGTCGCTATATAACATGTCATCTAGATTCTAAGTCGCTTATATCTCGTTCGATATGCTTTATTTACCTATTTGTCAGCGTGATGTATATATTACAAACGAATACACTATATAATTATTCATTATGTAAAGTTATATTGTACGATATACTCGATAGGATATAATTAGATTATTGAATTTGAGAAAAGAGATGGACCGTTAAGCGATAAGCCATTGGTCTACGACGGACATTCGATATTCCATCATAGGATTATTATACGAGACAACCCGCATCTCCTAGCTGTCAAGGACACGCAAGTTGTGCGATACTCTCGTAAATTATGTAAGAACGGATACGTGAACCTAGATACACATCGAACGTATCCTATCCTTGTTCTTCAACTCCCATATTCCTTTTCAAGAAAGGTAAAAGAGATAGCAAGAAAGGGAAAGGAATTTCCTTTGAAAGAAGTTCTTTCGTCTAAGTTGTATGGAAAATCAGAGAAAAAGAAAGGAATCAAAGAAGGAAAGAAAAGAAAGAAAGAAAGACGAGCTTTTAAATCGAATCAACTTATACAAGTTTGTACGTCGTTAGATCAGAAAAGATTAGATTGTTCGTTTTCAATCAAATTCGACGTTTACTTACAATCAATATCCATTAACTTTTTCAACCATTACAGATCAAACGAACGTCAAATTACAGATTTGAACGATTATGATTTGTTAAACCTACGATCAAATATCTGAACGAAGATTATGTCTAATGTAACTAATACGGAAAAACGTGTTAATTGGCTTCTTTCATGTTCTTCAATGTTATGTACCTTCGAAAGCTAACATACATAGATAGTCCTGCCAATAGCCATGTGCATAAATGAATCCCGACCGAATTAATCGAACATCCGTCTCAATTACTCGGAGCACCGTTCACGTTCACGTTCACGTTCACGTTCACGTTCACATTCACGTTCACATTCGCATTCGCGTTCGCATCGAGATTTGCTTCTCGTGCAAGTACTACATACATATACAGACGAACGTGACCGCACATATACAGGTGCACGCTTAGGACAAAGATAGACGCATAAGCGTCTCGAATAGCGGCTATAGTAGGCTGACAATTCCATTCCCGGCGGCGATCCTAGAGGACAATGCACCCTACCTAGGATAATTCACTGGAGCCATTATGCCTCCGTCCGGACAAGGGCTTTATTATTGACTTACGACTAATAGTCACGCTGTGGATTATGCGAATGTGCGTCTGTGTGCATCACCTGAAATGCGCTTGCGTGTGAGCCTCGGTGCGAACCCTCTATCCCACCCCTTCTCCTTCCTCTCCCCTTTTCTCTTCTCACCCATCCCACAACTACGAAGCTACGTGCCTCCGATCTATTGCTCATTTGATAGCGAATACTGATTGAACGAGAAGCCCTGTGAGACCGATAACCTTCGTGTTTTGCTCCGCTCCTACTCTCCTCTCTTTATCTTCTTCCTCTTTTTCACCTAACTTTATATAGGATATATTTCTTTATATATATATATATATATATATATATATATATATATATCAAAGATAAATGTTGATAAGAATTGTTATCCTTAGATGAGATTTTTTTATCGATCAGTTCCTTGGAACGAGATTCAATTTCTTTTTATTGTTTTACGAATATGATATCACGATGAATGTCTCTTATAAAAAAAAAAAGAGAAAGAAAGAGAGAGAGAGAGAGAGAGAGAGAGAGAAAAAGAAAGAAAAAAGGAGCAAAAAAACAGGACCTGTGATCAAAGGACTCGGTTTTGACGTCCATCGAAGATCGAAATATCTAGATGGTACCATCAAATAAGCTTAATCGCAGATAGCGATAGAGATGAAGGGAAGGAGTAAATACTACAGAGAGAGAGAGAGAGAGAGAGAGAGAGAGAGAGAGAGAGACGGACAAGCACGTCCGGTCTACGGTAGACGCAGCGTAATCTGAAAACCAATCATACGGGCTCCTGGCACAATGCGATCCTCTTCGTCTCTCTTTCACGTTTCCTTCTCTTGCTCTCTCCCATTTTGAACCGAATCCGATCTCCACTATCTCCGCTATCTTCTAGAATTGCGGATTTCCATATTGTGCCGGTATATTAATCCATGGCTTTGACCGGAGTCAGGAGAGGCTGATGAAGTTCGAAGGCCGTACTGCCCAGAATGAGAGAGAGAGAGAGAGAGAGAGAGAGAAAAGAAGAGAAGTAGAGGAAGAAAGATAGAGAGAAATTCTCTAACGTTGGAAGCTTTCGTGGTGTGACTTTTCCTACTCACCGAGAGAACGATAAAAAAGAAAGGAAAGTATTTTGTGTCAAAAGAAGAAAAAATATTCCACTGTTTTCTTCATTGACCAATGAGAGAGTTCTCGAAAATGAGACAAACGGTTTGGCCGGTACGCAAACTCTCGTAAGTTAATTCCTTTCGTTAGAATAAATTACAGAAACGAGACTAGCCTTTGAGAGTACTACGAGAGAAAAGAGAAAGAGAAAGAAAGAGAGAGATAAAGAGAGAGAGAGAGAGAGAGAGAAAGAAGAAGAGAAAGACAGAGAACGGACTAATCTGTTTACTACATACAAAAGAATTTTCTCTTTTGTTTCAACTATAGTTGAAAAACTTTCTTCTAATTAGAAAAATATTTTCCTTTCTTTCCTTCTCTGTTGAAAACGTCGTTTTAGAACACATGTTCCTATTCAATTTTTTGTTTTGTTTCATTTTGTTTTATTCCTTTTTAATGTAAGAGAAAGTTATTCAAAAATGTGCTAACGTTTATTTCATGAATGAAAAAAATGTTATTTTCAGAAATAGGGTAACGAAAGATTTTGAGTTCATTGCGAATACTCAGATATGCTCAACGAATTTCGTAAATGCTTTTTTGATCCAACAAACGGTCCTATTGACGACGATGATAATAAGGGGTTTGGACTACGTTCTCTCTCTCTTTCTTTCTCTTTCTCTCTCTCTCTCTCTCTCTCTCTCTCTCTCTCCCTATCTCTATCTCTATTTCTATCTCTATCTATATTTTTGAATATTTCTACGTATATAGAATGAGAAAAGAGCGAGAAAGAGATAGTAAAAGAGAGAGAGAGAGAGAGAGAGAGAGAGAGAGAGAGAGATTCACCTCGTCTATCTGCAGTTGGATTTGAGGATAACAGGAGGGAACTCTCGTTTACTCCCTAGGCGCCAATGATGCCAATCTCCCGTGTAAATCGCGACATATTTCATGACACAACGAACCAGGGGGACTGCTAAGCGGGGGAAGGTAGGAGGATGGTTACTAGCCAGGGAGAGGGAAGGAGAGGAAAAAGGGGACTGGTCGGTACAGACGACGAGCTTTTTTTTATCCTTCTCCCACCTCCAATCTGATCCACTTCATTCGCAATCCCGTTTCGAAATCCCGTTCATCGGGACGATCGAAGTCGTTCGAATGTCGAAGCAGTTTCGCGAATCATCGCTCGCAGATGAAAACTTTTTCAACTAACTCATTCGTTATTCACGTAGTTTAACATGCTTCAGCTCGAAAGATGACGGTCCGCCTTTCATGTGAAATCGTGAAATTTTTTTTCAAAACCAATGAGATCTGATTCGCAAATTAGTTCGTATCTTTCCTCTTATTCTATTATATTCTTACTTTCTTTTTCTCTATCTATCTTTTTCTCTCTCTTTCTCGTTCGCTCTTTTTCCCTCCCTCCCTCTCTCTCTCTCTCTCTCTCCCTTTCTCTCTCTCTTTCTCTCCTTATTTCTTGCACTCGTTCGAAACTACTAAAAGATATTTCTTCAACTCGTTTCGATTTATTTCAACGGGTTTTATCGCCTTTGCAATCCCATTGGAGGGAAACGGAAACGTCTCGTTCGAAGTGAAATTCTCGTTTCGTCGAGTTCGATATGTCGACTTTTCTCAATTTAAATCGTGAACTTGCCTATTCGAAAAAGAAAGAGAGAAAGAAAGAGAGAAAGAGAGAGAAAAAGAGAGAGAGAGAAGGAGAGTCTCATTTTTCTATATACCAGCCTTTACTCGTCTCGGGAAGCTTTGAATAAGATTTCGTAGTATATCGTAAGGGACAAGGTCTTTTTCAAACTTTAGACATGTTAACCAGAGTATCGTGGATATTTTAAAGATTGAATTTAAAACATGATGACGTTGCAAGATAATTCGTCTAAAATAAATTTTCTCTGTTCGGCCAGAGAGGAAGAAGAAAAAAATTATTCTCGCACGTGATTTTTCTATTTTCCTTGATCGAAATTATATATATATATATATATCCCCATACGTGAAATTTCAAAAATTCAGATCTTTCGTTGTAGAATAATAATTAACCAGAGATATTACACTCGTGAAATTATTTATAATTACTGCGAATAACAGTCGGAGTGTGTAATAACTTCGACAGGGAAAACCGGACGTCGGCCGTATTGCATGCAATTTTTGGAATTATCGACTCGTGAATTCCGGAAAAGGGAATTTCCTGTCCGTATCTGTGTGTGCGTTTTCCTTTCTCTCTCTCTCTCTCTCTCTCTCTTATCCTCTATACTCTCACACAATACAAGCAGTACCGGCGCAGTCGATGCCATGTTTCGCCACGTGTACCACTGACGACGAGGGTGGAATGCACCCTCTTTCTACGATAGAAGGAAGGGTGTTTGTTTTCGATACGCTTTTCAACGAACGTCGAATCATCCTTCTCGTCGTCGTCGAGACGCTTTGCGGTTTACGACGAAGAACCTATCTCCTCTCTCTTATCCATATGCAAATTTAACTGCATCTTCGAGAAAGCAGAGGTACTCTCTTTCGCATACAACCTATACGAGATCATCGTAAACTTCATGTGGATCGATTCTACAGTTAGTCGTTCGTTTTAACAGAAGATTAATTCTTTGCGTTTAATCATGTTTTCATTAATGACAATTGAATAATTAATATATAATAATAACGAATAAAAGAATTTAATTTGATGTTTAATACGTACTCTTATATAAATACATCAAAAATCTTAACAATTTTTAATGAAATTATTTCTATTTTCTCTCTTTATAAATCATATATATTTAGTTATGCGAAAAAATTTCTATAATAGATCGTTCTTATATTATTATATACCTATAAAATTATTTGTTTCATTAAATCGTTAAATAAGTCAAAATAAACGAGTTATATAATTTCGAGGGATTACGTAATCCCTTTTGACTGTTAGTTACATCAACATATATAATTTCCAATAATCAATTCTTACACGTATGGATTGAAAAATCATTTTGATAATAAACGTGTTTCAATCAAATATTTTTGATCGTTCGAATGAAAAGGAAAGAATAAAAAAAAAAAAAAAAAAGGAGAAGAAGAAAAAAACCATTGTCATATTTATCCTAAAACGATCTTAACAAAATTATTAGAATCCCATTTAAGGAATAGTTCACATTCACTTTTATATTCCACTTCGACGTTCCGTCGTTTTTTCTTTTTTTTTTTTTTTTTTTTTCTTTTCATGAACGTGGTTTCATTAAAGTCCGCGAGACGTGTTTCGCCTATGCACAAGGCGAAAGCTGATTACGAAGGCGTGCGATGGTAATCGAGCGAAGAAAGGTAATTCCTTAATTCTCCGCTCGCTCGCTCGATCCGCTCAATTTAGTGGCTTCGTGCTCGAGAGCTCGCGATACGAAGCATTCTCGCGCTGAGGATGGAGAAGAGGAAAAAGAGAAGGAAGAAGAGGGGAAAGTAGAAATAGAGAGATGAAGAAAGAGAAAGAGACGATGAAGGAGCAAAACGTTCGTCCTACATTCGCGTTCCTTCGACATCTGGAAACTTGCAAATTAAGAGATTCGCTTACCACTAAGAGGGATGGTGTCTTTCGATTATTTCCAAGCATTAAAAGGGTCTCTTTCTCTCTTTTTCTCTCTTTCTTTCCGTTCCTACCCTTCAAGAAACAAGAAATTCCACGAGTCGCAGCTTCTTTTCGAACTTTCGACACGGGTTTTACATTTCGTCGTAACAGAGGGTGGAAGAAAGACGAAAAGAGAAAAAGAAAAAGAGACGGAGAGAGAGAGAGAGAGAGAGAGAGAGACTAGTATAAGAAGAAGGGATGGAAGAATAAGGGAAACGATGGAAGCCACGTTCGTCGTTCGAAGGTGAACCACACCTCGAACATCGTCTCTCCCTACTCTCTTCTTTTCTCTTTTCCCTTCTATAGTCGAACTAACCCCTGACGCCATTGGTATTCCACTCTGGTTCGCCAATATTGCGTTACCAAAACGCGTCCTGCAAGTCGAATCCAAACCGACGACACGCTTTTCTACGAGCTCAGTAGAAAGAATCGTTTGTAAGTCACACCATGGCCCATCTGCTGTCTCTCTCTCTTTCTCTCCCTATTTTTTTCTTTCCTTCCTTCCTTTCTTTCTTTCTTTCTTTCTTTCTTTCTTTCTCTTTTTCTTTTTTTAATTTTTATCTTCATGAACTTAGCTCTTATTTTATTTAGTAATTTAATTGTTTTAATCGTTTTAATCATCGATATTTAGTTTATGATGAATTTTCATCGATCGAACGATCTCGATTTATCAATATATGTTGAAAAAGAGATTGATTTTATTTTGATCAAAACGGCTGACAATTCGAGAGTAAAACGTTGATCGATCGAACCATGTAAATTTTCAAATCAGCGTCGTTCGTGAGAGAGCACGAGTCTCTTTCGTGTTGGAGTGAGAGTTAAAGAGAGAGAGAGGGAGGGAGACAGACAGACAGACAGAGAAAGAGAGATTGAGAGAGAGAGAGAGAGAGAGAGAACAAAAGCGAGGGTGGAAACATTCTCTCTAGTCTCTCCTTCTCTCTGTCTCTCTCAATTTCTCCCACCGCACGAGCATGGAATCAAGTGTTTGAGATTATGACGGAGGCTTCGGTCACGTATTTCATTAACCGTCATGCCGTCGCTCCGCGAAGCTTCCAAGAGGGGAAGTGCGGGATCTCTCGAGGGTGCAGCTACCTGCGAAATGTGTTTGCTTTGCATTACGTCCCTACGGATGATCCCGTTATAATTATGAATGTCGTTGTTGCCTTCATCGCTTGATATTAGATATTTTTTCTACATATCTATTCAGATATCATAGAAATATTTTTTCAATCGTTTCTCATTCACATTCTTATAATATCGCAATATTAAAATATTTCTCGATCGTAATTAGAATTAGAACTTAGATATCGTTTATCAGATATTTTTTTGCGAATAAAGAATTCGTTCGAATATTTTTAACGTTTAAACGTTTTCCATTCGTAGAATATCTTTCGATTGATTCGCACGTCTCCATCTTCTATCTCAACCCGAAAAAGAAAAAGAAAAATATAATAAAGTATTCTCACGTTCTATCGACAATTTTTCTTCATTCTCGACGTTATTTTCTATTTCTTCTATTTTTCGTCGTCCCTTCAAGACCAACGGAGTACTCGTATCGACAGCAGCTCGAATCTTTTTTCATCCTTCTTTTTCTCATACATTCCGAGTCACGAGATTCATCCGATTCTCTCTCGTTCAGAAAGATTTCAATCTCGTTTGGTCGAGGTATCGACGTTCGTCCATCTCTTTCTCTCTCAATTTTGAAGGCTTCTCGATGTGGTACAGCTATTTTCCCTTTCATTCGTCTCTCTCTCTCTCTCTTTCTCTCTCTCTCTTTCTCTTTCTCTCTCTCTCTCTCTCTCTCTTTCTCTCTCTCTTTCTCTGTCTTCTGAATTCTCCTTTTCGAACATTTGTGTCGAGTAAATATAGTCGTTAGAAAGAGAAAGATGAAGGAGAGAAACGGTAGTATAAACGATCGATGTCCTTATATATCGATCGATTTCAATGCACATCGGGTACAGGCTCAAAGGAAATTCACGACTGCTTCCGGAGGAAATTCGCAAAACCCCGGAACCGTGGACCCTTTCGATTCTTACCAACACACGACCCCCGGCCCCTTTTTATCCCATTTTCCTTAACACCCCCGATGTTGTCGACAGATCGTACGTAAAAGTCGTTACATCCGATTTTCCAGCCTTCTCACTCTCTTTCTCTCTCTCTCCCCCCCTCTCTCTCTCTCTCTATCTATCCCTATCTTACAACCTTCCTAAAATCTCGATACTATCGCATTCTCGTTTGAGACCCGACCCAAGTGTGTTAAGGGGTGGGATAAAAAGAAAATGAAGGAAAACATGAGAGAGAGAGAGAGAGAAAAAGAGAGAAAAAGAGAGACGATGGATAGAAGAAGGGGATGAGGAGGTTGAGACACTCTTCTTCTAGCTTAGGTACGAAAAGACTTTTCCAGGCTATGAATATATTAGAAGCAAACAAAGACACTCCACCACCAACTCGCTTTCCCTCTTCCCCTTCCCCTTTCCTTCTACTCCTCTTCTCGGTCCCGTTGCTTTTCAGTGCCGAGGCCTCACAAGCGTTTATTAAACCGTCCTACAGACGTTTTCTTAAACACTTTACGCGATTCGTCATTATCCTTGAGTGTCCTGATGACGCAGTTTCTTCCTCCTTTGCCTCTTCCGAACGAATCTCCTCCCTCTCTTCTCGTTCTCTCTATCGTGTCGTCTCCTTGAAACATAGAGGATTGCTCTGGCTACGATGAGGGGTGGATTCAATTAAATTCATACCTCTCTCTCTCTCTCTCTCTCTCTTTCTCTCTCGCTCGCTCGCTCGCTCGCTTGCTCACTAGCTTTTGGTCGTTTTCTCGTTCTCTCTTTCTTCCTCTCTCTCGTTAGAAAAAAGAAAGAGTCTTCTTATTCTCAGATCGACCAAATATTATTACTTATAATGTTAAAGTGATTTTTATTTAACAAGCAATTTCTTTATCAATCGATTTTTCTTAATAGAAATTGAATATTTTTCTGCGTTTTTGAGAAAATTTTAACTATGTTATACTCTTGATAACTTGCGATTATTCATACGATTATTTTAAAGAAGATTAGTTGCTTTAAAATGAATATATATATATATATATACACAAATTTTTTTCATAGTTTCTCGACTTTATGGGGTTTCCGATTTCAGACGGAAATCTGTTCGAGCGCCCTCACCGACGTTATTCACGCTGTCATCAATGGAACGGATGGTTGCCTCTTTTGTTATGGACATGCAGGTTTGGGTAAGTTCTGATTCGTCTCTATTAAACAAATATAAGATAAAGATAATGTGGAAATTACAATTGATATAATCTGAATTGATCATATAACGTATTGTATTTAATTTAATTATCATTAGATATAATTATTTTTATCGAAATTTTATTAGAACGAAATGGATAGTTTTATTATCTTATAAAAAACGTCATGCAATTTTGTATCTCTTTCTTATTCTCGCTTACAAAGTGCAATAGATCTTTGGAGATTCGTAAACAAATATTTGCCGAAACATCGCTGGTAACGTCTAATCAAGAGAACCATTGAACAACGGCATAGTACACGTTACAAGAGTACACGACACGTGCTGTATACGTACATACATATATACATATATACGTAGATACTACATCTACCTTATATAACGAATCTCACTTCGAAGATTAACTGAAGTGGTATGTATATGTATATATATATATATATATCTATGTATGTATAATATAATATGAAATAATATCCATGTTGCATAATTTTCGATATATTTTTATGTCTTATGACGTTTTCTCGTTCTAACGCAGATGTTTGCTCTTACAACTTACTCTTAACAAAAGTTAATTGTTATTCTCAAGAAAAAAAAAATTATAAGACGTGTCAGAAATACCTTGTTATTTTCATTTGGTTTATTTATTTTTTTTTCTTTTTAATTGTAATTTTTCGATACATTTTCTCGTCTTTTTCAACTTTGCAGTTAATTTCGATAATGCAGTTAATCTTTCATTAGAATGATTTGAATGGGTTTCTCGTTCGGTTAAATGTCAAAATTTATATACTGGTATAAATCATTAAGAAACGTAATAGAACTCATTCATTATTGATTCGAATTTAACGAAGGAAATAGAACAAGTTTGGAAAATAATGGGAATCGGAAATAAGACGAATAACGAAACCACGAATAGACGATTCGACATCCGATCAGAAGTCGATGCATAATCCTGAGAACGTTTCGATTCTCCAAACTAATCCTGTTAGCGTTCCAAATTTCCCACGAAAGTTTTGTCAACTTCCACTTCCATCGATCTCTCTCGTCAACATCTACGTTCTTCCCCATTTCGATATCCAAATTCAAATCCAAATCCAAATTTGTACGTTCTCTTCTAATTCGAAGAGATAATATTCCATAGTTAATATAGAAATAGTAAGAAACTATTATAAACTATAAAGATTATAATTCGAGAAACGGAATTTATTTTCCACAAAGGCACTTTTCTCCTTTCACCAATTTTTCACATTTTCAAACTCTTTTCTATTCACTTTGATGGGAATACTCACGAGAGAGAAAAAGAAAGAAGAGAAAGAGAAAGATGAGACAGAAGAAGAAGAAAAAGAAGAAGAAAAAGAACGTTGCAAGGAAGAGGAGACGAGCGAGAGAGAGAGAGAGAGAGAGAAAGAGAGAGAGAAAGAGAGTGAGCGAAAGAAAAAGGGAGAGAGAACGCGGGGTTGTTTTACATTTTAAGTAGTGATATCGAATTTGCATGCAAATGCACGATTATGCGAGCTCGGAGACGAGAAGGAGAGGTGGAATGAGAGAGGGTGCCAGTGTAGCACAAGTAGAAAAAGAAAGAAAATGAGAGAGAGAGAGAGAGAGAGAGAGAGAGGAAGAAAGAGAGAGAAAGAGAGAGACAAAGTTTCTTGAAAAGAGAAAGTAGAGAAGAAGAAAAAGAAAAAGAAGAGAGAAGAAGACGGCGTAAGAGTCACCTCCTAGAGGTAGCCAAGAATAGACGGAAATGGGTGGAGTGGAGTGAAGTGGAGTGTAGGGTTAAAGTAAGGGTAGGGAAAACGAGCGAAGGGATGAAAAGGTAAAGGATAATGTATGCTACTAGGACACGCTCCTTTTCCTTGTACCTTTCGAATCTTAACGCACGTTGCCAGAGATTATCTCCTTTCTCGTTTATTCCTCTATCGGTATAACAAGAGAAGAAAGAGAGGGAAAGAGGGTAAAAGAGAAGAAAGAGAAAGAGAAAGAGAAAGAGAAAGAGAAAGAGAAGAAGCACGAAGAACTCCTTGAGGCTCGAAGGATTTATGGTAAACTTACCGTCGGCTCTGATTAAACTTTGTTAAAGTTACACACCCATTCTTTTACCCGACTGACTTCTTTACAACGTAAGGATCCTTTTTAGAGTAAATTACTATCGATCACATACCAAGTGTGAGAGAGAAGTATAATGATTTTTCAATGATTAAATTCCCATCGTAAATTATTTTTTTTCCTCCCGATCTAAAATTTATATTACGATCGAGATCATGATCGGAGCATGACGTTTCACGTTTTTAAACTATTCTAAAGTATAGAATATGCATATTCGCGTGCATATACGCATAGGTAACCTTTTGGTTC
>NC_140813.1:9447500-9497500 GCF_050613455.1 Vespa mandarinia | reverse complement strand
CCGCCATTTCTAACCTCGAATGTCGCCGAGGGACGAAGCCACGAGGGGCCGGAAAGTTTCGAGCGCTTCTCTCCTTTCCGTGATGGGGTTTAACGTTCCCGCAATTAATTTGATGCCTCGAACAATGCGGCCAGGTATAATCGTTCGGATTAATTACTGCAGAGTACGTTGGAATAATGAGAGAAAGAGAGAGAGAGAGAGAGAGAGAAAGAGAGAGAGAGAGAGAAAGGCAAAGAAGAGATAAAGGAAATCGTTGCACGCTCGAATACAACCTAACTTAATCTTGAAACTCATCCAATTTTCCAATCATCATTCTAATCATAACCTTGTTTTAACGAGAAAACCAAAGAGACAGACAAATGAAGAGAGAAAGAGGGAGAGAGAGAGAGAGAGAGAGAGAGAGAGACATGTAAGAGACAATACTATTACGACTTTAAATCGTAATTATGAAAATAATAATTAGTATTGATCAATGTTTCAAACTATTATCCGTGTCATTGAATACTAGCGAAACATAATAGTGATAAGTTGACCGTACGAATTGGAAACTAAAACCGAATAACGATGACAGTTCAATTAGACGGCGTTAATTGGAAACAAGATACAATTTCTGTTTGTGATCTCTATGTTCTATTATTATATTAATGCTATCGAAACCGTTTTTTATTTTGACGAATATTAATACATTTTGTTGTATTTTGTAAAAGGGGAAAGATAGAGATAGAGATAGAGAAAGAGAGAGAGAGAGATAGAAAGAGAGAAAGAGAAAATACGGAATTGTAAAAGGGCGCAATCGATACGTTTTTCATTATAAAAATCCAACGAGAAAATATAACCACTTGAGTTATAGAGTCGTAAACTCTGCATACATCATAAATCCCGTTAGATTACGCGCGCCATTTCACCGTCTCTCGTCAAGAATTCTTCTATCTCTTACTCTCTGTCTCTCAAAAATGATACTGCGTTTATGGAGACGATTCTTTCGGAAAAGAAAGCGGAAGAAAATCGTAAATCGTGATACGTGAAATAAGAGACTAGAGGTCTCTCCTTTAGTTTTCTCTAGAATGCTTGGTGATCGAAAGAAAATAAGAAAGTAAGAAAGAAAGACGAAGTTCTTAAACGAAAAAAGATATTCTTGTGTGTGTTTCCATCTCACTCGGAAACGACAAAGGAAAAATTTTTCACGTGGACTTCCTATCCTCTTTCTCCTCGAACAAACTCGATTCTCGATGAAATTCCCGTTTATATTCGAATTGCCGGTTGAAATTCTCTTGAAAGTTACTTGATCAAAATATATATAAAAAAAAAGAAAAGGAAAAAGAAAAAGGAAAAAGAAAGAGAGAAAGAAAAAGGAACGTACCTTATCTAAATAAACTAACGTACGTGCAACATCCTCGTTTCGGCAAATTCAAGAAGATGATCATAAACGTTGACGATTCGTCGTAACCTGCCAATTCTCGTCGTTTCTATTTTACCATGTCTCGTACGTGATGCTGTCTTGGCAAGAATGAGAATCATCGTTGTCCGACCATCCAAGATCCTTCGACTGGAAGTGATTCGAGTGTTCGAGGATTTCTCGAGACTGGTAATATGCAAGCAGAAGAAGAGAAAGAAAAAGAAGAAGAAGAAGAAGAAAAACTGGTCGAGGAGTGACGAAGGGTGGTGGAGAAAGAGGAAGATGGGCAAATGCAGAAGGGTGGTATTGGCCGCAATTTGGTTTCTTCTTCACGGACCGCCGACTGGACGAGGTGGTCCGTAAAATTGAGAGGGCCAAGATCATTTCCTTTTTTCTTTATTCCCCCTCTTATTCTTCTTACTACTTTCTCTTCTATCTCGTCTATCCGTACACATCGTTTGCTTCCTCTCGAAGAATTGCGAAAAAAGAAGGATTCGCTGAACTAATAAAGACTCGTATTCGTTTCTCAGTGCGTTATATGAAGAAAGAAAGAAAAAGAAAAAAGGAGAGAGAGAGAGAGAGAAAGAAAGAAAAAGAGAGAGAAAGAGTGAGTCACAATGCGCTTACGGAAACTATCTGCGAGCGAAGACTCCGGAATTCTATGAAGAATGGCTCTATCACTCTGAAAATTAACTTCAGCCTCCTCTTATTCTCTCTCTCTCCCTATATATATATATATGTGCGTGTGTGTGTGTATATATATAATATATATATATATATATCTTGGTATTCTCATCCTCCTTAACTTCTCGATAATTGGACGTTGGAATTGCAGGAGTAACGTGAGAAGAGAGATAGAAGAACTTATGTACGTCTGCAGATATACATATACTATACACCTATAAAGTGTCTTTCGTCCTTATCTTATTATCAAGGGTGGTTAACCTATCTCAAGTATTATTACAACTTCTGTCTTGTCTAGTATAAAATAATCGTAAAAGATAACGGCGGATATCCTGATGAATACTAAAATAGGTTTAACAACTCTGAGATTCTTTCAAAGTTATCCTTTCAAAACTTTCTTTTTTATTTATTTATTTATTTTTTCTTTTTTTTTCTTTTTTTTTTCTTTCATTTATCGTAGAATCCCTTATAATTTCTCGTAAAAGAAACAACGACGAATTTTCAAATAGTTAAGTCCAATCGTTCTAACAAGACGAATACGAAGAGTACGACGAGTACGAAGATCAAAACAGACGATTTTCGAAGTAATTACCGTTTGCGCGTATCGGTATTCGTTTGATTTTTCATCATTGAATGTGAGATGCAAGGAGACGCTTGTGGTAAAGTGAGGAAAGGGACGAGGCGAAATAAATGAGAAGAGAAATTCCTGTCACGTTCGAAGTAATCGCGATCTCGTACG
Organism: Vespa mandarinia; assembly: GCF_050613455.1. Lineage (NCBI taxonomy): Eukaryota > Metazoa > Arthropoda > Insecta > Hymenoptera > Vespidae > Vespa > Vespa mandarinia. Next base: position 9,494,681 of record NC_140813.1, on the reverse strand, counting down.
CGTACAACCGAGCCGGTTTGGCATCGTCGATTTTCTCGTCTCTCTCGTCTCTCTCTCTCTCTCTCTTTTTCTCCCTCGAAAGGCGATCTAATGAAGAGCCAATGCAATTAATTTCCTGGCTTATTAAATAAGTAACTCGCGTCTACAGAATCTACCGTTTATTCTTCGTAAACGCTCTATCTCTTTCTATCGCATACTAGTAAATTGTTTTACTCTTTTTAATGGAATTTAAGTTGTTCGATGTCATTCTCTCTCTCTCTCTCTCTCTCTCTCTCTCTCTCTCTCTCTATCTATCTATCTATCTATCTATCTATCTATCTCTCTTTCTTTCTTTCTGTAACTCGCTCATTTCTATTCCTTTTCTTTTTCTTTCTTAGTAAACTTATTTTCTAGATATGTTAATATCATAGTATCTGAAAAGTAGATATACTATATTCGAGTTAACTTGAACTTAACTTCATTTCGTTATCTAAGCCTTTACGTTTTCTTTTACGTCGTTTACAGTCCATTCTAGTTTTGTTCTTTGCTTTCTCTCTCTCTCTCTCTCTCTCTCTCTCTCTCTTTCATTCGCTATCTTTCTTGTCTGTATTTCTTCCTTCTCTTGAGAACTCGATAATCCAGCCTGGTAATTATTGAAGTTTTCTTAGGCACTGAAAACTTGCGGCATCTTTCGGCCAATCCAAAGATAGTAATAAAGATAGAAAGAGAGAATTCCTTCTCTCTCTCTTTTTCTTTCTTTCTCTCTTTCTATTTCTTTCTTTCTTTCTCTCTTTCTCTTTCTTTCTTTTTTTCTCTCTTTCTCTTTCTTTCTTTCTTTCTCTCTTCTTCTTTCCTTCTTCTTCTTCTTCTTCTTCTTCTTTCGCTGATTCTTACTTATGTTCCGATTCAAGCTCTTCGCTAAGTCAAATTAATTGTAAATCAGATTCGCCGTTCATTCCGTTATTTACAACGGAGTCGTGATTTCGCGAAGCTCTGAGAAGTTTCCGCTTTGAAACGTCTTCTCGTATAAGAACCGTCCGCCGGCTTTAATTAAAGACTAGATTCGCGAAAGTTTCAAGATTAACGAGTCGGATCGTTTAATTCCAAAATGCTCTTATCGCCGTTCAAAAATTATGACGGCAAATCTTGCGTTTAATATTTCCGTTGACTCCGAAAAGTGAGAATATTTCGAGCGAGTTGTTTCACAAAGAAAAAAAAAAAAAAAAGAAAAAAAAAGAAAGAAAGAAAAAAGGAGAGAAAGAGAAAAAAAAAGTAGAACTGTCTAAAGTAACACAAATCAAACGGATAGAATCGTTAAAAACCATTTGGTTATTTTTTACTCATCAATAACGTTGCTGATCGATTATACGTCGCGGTCGTACATTGTACACTGTACTCAATTTTAACGGATGATGGTCAACGTCCTGGCCACCAATCGATATACACATACACATACGCACACTCACATGTATGTACACAATATGTACACAATTGACGACATCGAAGTCATATAAAAATTGGGAAAACGATGAAATTTTAACTACGATCTTCGTTAACACTTCGTTTAGACACGTTATGACGAAAGGAAATGAAATTATCGAATTTCAAGGATCGAAGGAAATTTCATTTATTCAAGATTCATTTTTTAAACTACTTTTTGCATAGAAGATCATCGTTAAACTTTACTAAAGTATTTAAAAGGTACTAGTTCGTTTTATGGGAACTCTTAGAAAAAATTTGTTTTGATTTATTCAAGACAAATATATTTATCACGTAGAGGTTATCGCGTAACAATGTGATCGCTAATTAGATTGTTTTGATTTCTTCTGTACTACGTTCTAACATTGTTTTGTTTAACGTCTCACGATCAGTCGTATCCAAGTTGTAGAAGAGTGAACATTAGGTAAATATTACGTATACGTGTCTTCTTTTTTTACGAATTTATTAACGTATATCAATGTATAACATATAATTATATCTATATATTGGTTCATTATATTTCATTTCTTTTATAATTGAAAACAGACGAGCCAAAATTATTGTTAACTTGATAAAAATTCAATATGATCTAATAGGGAGTTTGAATAAAAAAATATATTTAACATATATATATATATGTATATATTAAACGAGTTAATAGAAATAACGTTATATCTATAATCATTTTATCGATTTAAAATATCTGTAGATGAAGATAATGATCTTCATGATGATGAATTTCAACGTTGATTCGATATAACGACATACATCACGCATATCAACATTGTTTCGATTGAAGCACGTACGATTGAATGAGAATTGCGAATCAATGAAAATACAAGAGTGTAACGTGTGTATATATATATATATATATATAGCCCGCTATATACTCATAGTTATAGTAATTTCCCTTACATGAAATTTAACGATAAAGTATCGTTCCAATTATCGCTTGAGGAAATTAACGAAATTATTTGGATTATTAAGTAAAGTTCATTTCTTAATTTTGTTCGTCGTATGCGTCTGCCTGCTTTGCTCTCGAATTATCAAATGGTGAAGAGATCGAAAGATCGTGATCTTTGCAAGTAAGGTTTTATCGTACAGTCGAAAGAGGGAAAAGTAGAAAAGAGAAGATCACCGTTAGAACGAGTCAAGTAGAAGAAGAGGAAAGTGAGGAAGGCAAGTAGTCGTTAAGAAAACGACCCGTGAGTCTTTCTCTTCCTTCGTTCTGAAGAATTAGTCGTGGTCCATTGCTCAGCACCATTTCGTCGGGAGCCACCCGGTATACCAGAACGACGCTTTTCTTTAATTGCTCACTGCAAAGTAGATCCAAGGAAGAGAAAGAGAGAGAGAGAGAGAGAGAGAAAAAGAGAGAGAGAGAGAGACAGAAGCGGTAGTTACCTATCCCCTCGTAAAACTTATGAGCATGCTTTTGGTAAACTTCAACGTTCTGTTGCGCTGAAAAGTACTCAATGCAACGCAACGTTTCACATTGTAAAGTATACCTATTACAAACGTAAAATTATTATATTTATTGTTATAGCATAAAATCTTACTTCATATTCAAATACATCTACTCATTTGATTATATCATTGAATAAAATTTATTTAAATTTTAATGAGATATAAATAAAGAGAAAAAAAAGAATAGAAAATTATAATGAGTAGTAATTAAAAACTTTTTTATATAAAATTTATAACCAATGTCATTAGTATTGAATTGATGCAAAAGTTCGTCCCACTTTTTATACAAAACTTAAAGAAAAATTTTACTTACTAAAAATAGTAATTTTATTTATTGAAAATAGTAAATAAAATTTTTTTTTCAATTTTTAGATAAAAAGTGGAACGTTTCTTTGCATCAAATCAATAAAAATATGGAACACGATAGATAGAAGAAAATATTGTTTATTTATATTAAATTTTAAAAACATCTCCGAATATTGTATTCTCTTTTAATGAATTTTTAGACGATAGTTTAATCTTCCATTTCAAAAAAGAAAAAAGAATCTTTTCGTTATCCAAGAAACGTTCTTGGTGAGCATGCCAAGATGAGGAAGAAAAGCTTTCTAGTGGAAGTCGCACCATCTCTCCGTTCTATTATTCTTCTTACCATTTACGAATCTACGTGGAGCATTTATTTTGGTGAACGTACGACCGCGTAAAATACGCCGACTTTGTCTTCTCGTGTTCCCTCCGGACCTTCTTACCTAAGTAGAGGCTCCGTGTTTTCACTTTAATACGAGAGATCCGAGCATTCCTTAATTTTCTTCTTCCTCTGACACTTTGTTTCCATCTCCGTTTCCTTTAAATGTCGCCACGTTGATGTTGCAACGCCACGAGACTGCGACAACGGTATATATTGTACGAATATTTTTATATATTCAAGTAAAGTATTTGAAAAATTAAAATCTTATTAATCTTCAATACAAATCTGAATAAATTAAAATAATAACAATGACGTTGTCGTTAAACTTCAGTAAGTTCAATTGTTATATCATTATTTTTAATAGATCCTATAGATTCATAAAGAAGTCACACACATATTTTTGAAATTATTAATTGTCCACTACGATATAGACTGCTATTTTCGGGAAAGAAGAAGGTTCACGATTGAAATCTTCAACCGTGGAGGTCATTCAAATAACCTTCCTCGGGTTATAGAAATTCAATAATGTTACAGAAATCGTGAGAACCAAAACAAGACCAAGAGAGGGAAAGAGAAAGAGACAAAGAGAGAGAGAGAGAGAGAGAGAGAGGAGGGAGGATAGAGAAAGATAGAAAGAAAATACACTGTGCGGTTTCACAGGCATTGAATTTCCCAGCACGATGATATAAATATAATAACACTAGTCACGTTCGATTTCATTCGAAAGTAGCATCGATCACATATGTACTAATGTGTGTGTATATATATATATATATATATATATATATATATATATATATATATGTCAGAGAATTTTACGAAAACGTTATCTCCCTCGAGAAGGGACATGCATTCTAGCCCCTCGACGTCGTTTCGAAATAGCGAAACAGATCTTTTTTACTGCTATCCTTATTTTCCTCTCCGTACACGTTTCTTGGGAGCCGAGATTCGTGGACTCCTTGTCTTCTGTCACGGCTTACAGATTTCTTTTATTTTTCTTTTATACTTTTTTTATTTCTTTTTTCTTTCTTTTTTTTTTTTTTAGTTTTTTTATATTTCTTCTTTCTTCTTTTTTATTTCTCATCTTCACCCCGATCGTACGACTACGATATATATATATATATATATATATATATATATATATATATATATATATATAAGTTTCTACATATTTCTAAGCACGTTTTTGGTGACATATGGAAGCTTAAAATCTTATTCTACATAAATTTCCTATTTTCTTATACGTTATAGATTATAAATCGACTTCATAATTTTTTACTTTTATATTTTAAAATCGCGTTATGATTATTATCTTTATTATTATTATTGATATATTAAAATATCTTTATAAGTTGTTATACAACTATAACAATGAATAAGATATATCTAAATCGTAATTTTTTTCCGAAAGTTATAACAATTGTATAAAAAAAAAAAAGACGTATCAAGTATAGAATTAAAATCTCATAGAAATATAATTTTCAGTAAATCGAGCATAGAAGAAGAGGGTGTGGCGGATCTTAAATGGCGGTGTCACATCCATTACACGTCTATATATTTTCCGGTCTCCGGTTCGTCCTACCTTCCTTCGTGCAAGATTTCTCTTCTTTTATTTCCTAAGAGTTTCCGTGTTCTTTTCCGCTCATCGTCTTCTCCTTTTCTCGTCGGCTGATGCCAGCTAGCAAGCCAGCTAACTGGCTGCTAGTGCTGCTGCTGCTACTGCTGCTGCTGCCGCTGATGCTGCTACGCGGCACAGATGCCGGCAATATTACTTGCTCTGGTCCCTTTTATGGATATTGCCACGCGACTCTGCTACTATATCTTTGCGTTCGTATGCTCGTATATGTAATAGTTTAATAATGTATATATACTGCGACAACCTTACTTTACACACACATACACAATTATATATAAAAGCTGTATAGCTACTTTCGAATAAAGTAACACGAAGTTTCACATGAAATGAGAATATGAAGATAGCTTTCTAAAGTAACAATGATATTCCATTGATAGGGTTCATTTTCTCGATTTATTTTTAACATAAGATACAATTTTTCAAATAATTTTATATGATATAATACAATTTTATTATTTTTCGATTGGATATTCAATAGAAATATTAAAAATTTTATTATGTAAATTTTTGCTCCGTCGATTATTTTTTTATGTTCTCGATTTTTTTTCTCTCGTTAACGATACGATCTTTTAAATAGTTCGTTAATAGGCTCAATTGGTCGATGTCATTTCGTTAGATATTCAACGAGAATATTTGCAATTTTATGAATAAATTTTTGTCTTTCGAAGTTTTGGTCGCTTCAAGATTTTCTAACACTTTGTAGTCCTTTACTACAGGGGTGAGACGATACTTGATTATCCCGACAACTTGCTATCTCATGAATATTAATAACTTTTTCTTTTTCATTTATTTAGAGAATCTAAATTGGGGATTTTTAATTAACAGTGATAGTTAATAACGTTAAATCTCTTTTATATACATATACATATATATATATATATATATATATATATATTATATTAAGTAATATTATATTAATAAATATAAATATTATATTAAGAAACTTTCCGTTCCTATAAGAAAAATTTTATATTATCTTTGTTCTTAAAACGTAGTATCTTTTTTCCTAGCTATAAGACGAAATTTTCTAAGATCCAAAATAAAACATTGAAGCATGTAGAAGTATACTCGAATATTAATCAAACAGCAACGAGTACAATTTGTACTTCAGGAATATAAACTAAAGGAAGAGTGTCCTCTTACTTGTTGTCCATATCTTTTACGAGCGACTTCTCGCGAACAAGAAGATACGAGGAGCCGTCCAGCGGAGACAGTAAAAGACTAATTGGCACTTTACGAAGAAGATTATCTAAACAACTTATAATAATCGTTTAGAGAAGGAGACACAATTTTTCTCGTTAAATCTCTTGACTCGAGACGGAAGAGGTTGGATATGATCGTAAAAAAAATTATGTCGACTGCAGCTGGTAAAAACCCGAGGTCGAGTATAAAGGCAAAAAGAAAAAAAAAAGAAAAAGAAAGAAAGAAGGAAAGAGAGTGAAAGATAAATTCAAAAAGAAAAAGAAAAGTTTTATAAGTTCTGGTAAACGATATTTTTAATACCACTTTCGTGTTAATAGTTTTTTTTATGATTTCAAGGAAACCCTTAAAAAAGATATATATATATATATATATATATATATATACATATATATATATGTACGTATATATGTTTTTAATGAAAATGTAATAAAGATAGGATCATGTAGTACTTCTCGAAACTTTTTAATTATTCTTAATACTTTTTAAAGAGATCACAAAATAGATTAACTTTTTATAATTATCTACGGACACTTCGATAACCTCCTTTTGCCATCTTTATGTTCTAATATAATATTCATCATGGAAATTTATGTATATTTAATTAGACGTATCCATCGTTATTATGCATATAACGTCCATTTTCATACTTTGTAATTTTTTAAAGTAAACGATTTACTTATTCTCATATATAATAGTATTTGCAGAAAAAAAAAGAGATTTATTTTCATGTTTGTTCCGATATATACAGATATAAACAATTTATGTTAAATTTATATCTTCCCATATAGAAGCTCAATTTAACGAACTCATTCGAACCGATCGTGCATCTTTAAATGTATACCTGTGAGTTTGCGAGAAGCTCTTTTTACGAATCACAGGATACGCGCACTATCGATCGTTCCCTCTCCATTGAGCTTCCTCTGTCTCTCCGTACCTCATTTCACGACGTGACTTCTACCAGCGTGCAAGGATAGGATATATGAACAGAGTTGAATGCAAGAGAGTGAGAGATAGAGAGAGTGAGAGAGAGAGATGTCATCGCAAGTGCATAACTTTATGAGTCCGTTATCCACCTTTCGACCCCATCATACATTAAAAGTTATCCAAAAAAGCGTAAAATTAACTCTAGACAATTTTGATTACATTTTTATGCAAATTATAATCGTAAAAATTGGTTCAATTTATGATTTAATAAGCTCTGATAAAGCTGTACTGTGATAAATTGTGATATCAAAGATTTTTATTTTTTTTTTATTTTTATTAGAAATTAATTTGAATATTCTAATTTTTTAGTTTTTTATTTTGTTTTTTTTTTATGAGGTTTATTGTTAAATCATAAATAAAAAGATCTCTAAGAAGCTAAAACACTGAATCATCTTTTTCTCTTTTTTTGTTATCGTTCGAAAATAATTTTTGAAAATATTAATTTTTCAAGGGACTCTCCAGCATTGAATCTATAAAAGAAAAAGGTCTGTTTAACGTTCTTTTTTGTCATTTGAAAATAATTCTTTGAAAAACTTTTGACATTGAAACTGAGTTAAAAAACAGACAGATTTATTCTTTGATTTAGCTAATTGAAAATAATTTTGAAATGTCTGATTGTTCAAGGATTCCGATATTGAATTTACAAGCAAACAAATCTTAGAAACTTGAACCCAGACCAGTCTAAGCATAGCGAAACATAAGATCGATTTTCCCGTAATTGTGCTTTTACCTTGATCACTATTTACAACCAAGTTTCGCATTACCTTGATTATTCGCATCTCGATTCGTGGCCGGTACCGAGCCGTACTACGAGTTGTACGAGGTGTACTATATCGGGAACGCGATAGCGTAGAGATAGTACACGGGCTCTATCTCCAGCGAGGTATCTTTCGACGTTTTATCGCCGTCGTAATTCAGCTCGAGACAGCTCGCGAATACCTTGGGCCTCAGCCGGACCAATTTACTGCACTCCGTTTTGTCGATACTCCTGCACGCATCCCGTACTCTTGTTCATTTCCGAAACGAGTATTGTTTCTTCTAATCCAGGAAATAAATAAATATTCGATAAGAAAGACAAACAATTCTATTTTTTGTCTCAACGGATTACGTCTCTTTAATTATGTAAATAAACAAAAAAAAAAGAGAATAGACAAAGAAATATAGATATACATTTTTCTTCTTTTTTTTTTTTATAAATTACTTAAAGACAAATTATGCATTTATATAAATAAATAAAAAAAACGTAAGTATATCGAATTTTTTACACAATTCTTATTATTTTCTTTACAATTTTTTCTTAATTGAAGTTTAATGATCGATAAACGTGTCATTCGGTTCATTTACAGATTCAGAACAATCACCGGCCGTTTATCTGAGAGACGATCCATTGTTCGGTACATTGCAGTTGCAACAACACAGTGAGCTCCGAGCTCCAACTGCGGAACGTGCAGCTTTTTATCTCGACGCAGCAGTTGCCGGTCGTCAACGAGAAGATGGAGATGCTCACATGCTCTATACTTTACACGTGTATCAGTATAGCGTCGCTGGCAAGGGTGGTGGTACGTAAGCTGTTATAAATCTATCAAAAATATTATATTGTTGTAGCTAAAAAAAAAGATAAATCGTCTTTATTCATTTAATATGATCTACTGACTGAAAACATTTTCCTGCTAGATATCGGTAGTGAATTTTAAAAAATATACCAAGAATTCTATATAAATATACTCTCACTATCATAAATATTTTCTTCATCATTTACGTCAATCAAATTATTTCTTTCAAAAATTTTCTATTACTGTTAAAAAAAATGTCAAAATTTTCTAAATAACTTTTTTCTAATTTTATCATCGATGAAAAATATTTTCAATCCGCAAAATATCACACAAAATTGTCATCGCATCATTAAAGCAATATCAAAGTAAACTGTGCATGCTTGTAAGTTTAGTGACGATAAATTATGGTTCATATACTATTATGAATGCGGTAATAACGGCTCTTATTAAATGCAAAATGTTAATTAAAAATTACAATGGAGTCATTATTTTTATTTCACTTGAAAAAGAAAAACGAAAACTGAGAATAATATTAAAAATTACATTAACGTAGTTCGGTAGAAAAGAAAGAAAAACTTTTCAAAATATCTTAAAAGACGAATAGTACGTGATATAGAAAGATAATTTCATTAACTTCGTTTAATAGTCGCCGGTGGTAGAAGCAGACTACATCTCATGGACCTTGGTAATTCCGACCGTGGCAAATCGTCCGGTGGAATACCACTTTCGGGTCTGGGAAATATTCTCTTAGCCATTTTCAACGGACAAAAGCACTTGCCGTACAAGGAGCATAAGCTAACCCAATTACTGAAGGAATGTCTCGGCTCGTTAACGTGTCATGCGGCAATGATCGCCCACGTATCTCCGAATGCACAACATTATACCGAGACTCTAACGACCGTACAGTTGGCATCGAGGATTCATCGAATGAGACGTAGGAAAATTAAGTTTGTAGGTGGTGGTACGCAGGGTACCGGAAGTGGTGGTAGCTCAGGCGAGGAAGCAGCCAGACAGAACAGCGAATGTGATCCAAGTTCGAGTGATCTTTCAGCAGATACTGTAATCTACGTTGGTCCATCTGCCGATGACGCAACCGATGGAGAACATCCACCGGTTTACATTCCAAGTTTGAATTCCGGTGACAATCGTTGTGCTATGGGTAGAGTTCTTCGTGGTTCAGCAGCTGAGAGACCTAGTAAGATACCTGAAGAAAGAAGTCCGGCACATAAGGCTACGAAAATAGCGAAAACTTTAACACAAACAGCTTCGAAACAAACTTCACCTGCTCACAGTGCTACGCCAAAAGCTAGTCCAGCGAGAAAGATATCTTCGAGCAAGGTTTCGAGTTCAAAGGTAACTGACTCGCCGAGTAGTAAGATTCCGGTAGCCGCTTCGAGTGGTGCTTCGGATGAGCAATGGATAGATGGTCCAAGAATTTCAAAATCAAAGGTTGCCGAGGCTAGACATATGTTGAAAGATTCTCATCATAAACGAGAAACTTGGATAGACGGACCGATGCAATTGACTGGTCCCCCTCTGTTACCACTTCATACTCAACAACAACATTCGTCCGGCTATGGATTTATGGATAGCCATAAGAAAAGTATGATAAGGAAATGGGTAGAAAATCAGTCGTCCCAAATTCAAAGATCTAAACACGCTCAGTCACGTATGGAACCATTAAAAGGTACTGGACAATCTTCTCAATTTAAAGAAATGACGACGTTCAAAAGTTGTTCTGCTACTGTTGACGACGACGATACCTCTTTATCAACCGCTGAGAGTGATAGTCTGAAAGCTAACGAAATCGAAGACATCACTGAGAAACTCGGGGCTAAACTAAATCTTCTCAACGTTAAGTCAAATACCGATTCGGGATTAGATCTCACAGCTAGCCCAGTTATGGACGATAGCATTGATAGAGGAAAGTTAGATCTTCCGGAGGATGAGGATGACGATGAAGAAATAGTTGTACCACCCCCTTTACCTCTGATCGAACCTCTTAGCAATGGAGTTAGCAGAGAAGTCTCCATGGAAAGTTTGAATCTTTCTCACAAGGACATTGTACTGCCATCTAGACACTCACTCTCATCAGAAGACGAAATCTTAGAAATTGTTGAGGTTGAAGATTTAGAACCCGTGCCAATGCAGGACTCCTGTCTTCAAGTCACAGAAGAGGACATTGCCATGTGTATGGGCGAAAATCCTTTACCAGAAAGCGATCAAGAAGAACATCCTCTGAGAATCCTAAGCCAAGAGAATCTCACGGTTGTCTCTACGTTTACTGGTAAGTTAATCTAAATCTAAATTTTTTTATAACTTGTTATTCCCCCGCTCTGGTTTAATTCTCTAAATCATCTAAGAAAATTAAAAAAAAAAATAATTGCGTTAAAAAAATAATCGAAAATACCATAGAACAAGGAAAAGATTCGGATATATTGATTTCGTTAATCTGTAATACTTTGATGTGGAAATGGAATCTAATAAAGATTTTATCTTTAACTTAAACCTAAAAAGAAAGTTAATGTACTAAAAATTCACTTTCTTCGTTATTAAAAAGATACTATAATTCTCAAAGCCAACGGTTAAATACATTTTGTAACTTTATATGATGTCAGTCATTGGATCTCTTGACCAGTGTCCAGTAAAGGACACTAATGTCCAAAGAAAGAGAAAGAAAGATGGAGAAACTAAGTTAGATGTAATTACTTATCCATCTCAGAGAGTTTTCTTTTATTTCTTCTTTCGTCCTTCATCTCTTTCTTTTCAAAGGATACATACGGACAGACGTACTTTTGCTCTTATCCACTTTCCTATCCTAAATGCGATACGTACGAAGAGACATGAAAAGAAAAATAAAAATCCTTTTCAGACTCAATGTCGGTAATGTCAGATACGGAACGCTACAGATCTCATTACCCACCGCCTGTTGGTGCTGGTGTAATGCCGAGGCCGTATTTCGACCACGAGGATTTCTTGGAACAAGAGACCAGGCACAAGTTCGATCAATTGGCACGACTTCACGAGCTCTACCAGAGCAAGCTAGCTCTTGCTAATGTCTCGAATTCAGCGACGTATCAAAGGGAGAATTCGTCCACTGTGAATTCCCGAGAAGCTCCATGTAAGTTATATTTTGTTAACATTTGAACAAGATAGAATAAAAAAAGAAAAAAAAAAGAACAAAAATTCTTTTAAAATATCCAATGGAAGATCAGCCGTTTTGTTTGGAACAAGTTCGAATATGTGAGTTGGCGTTGTTTTTGTTTTTGAAAAATTATTTTTTAATTAACATTTTATCGCTTCATCGAACACTTTAACATACATATAACAGTCCAAGCTGTTTTCGTTACTAACACTTTACGAGCTGCCAGGCCTAATTGTTCTACAGCAAGAAACAAATTAACGCAGGACAAATTCCAGCCGCCACCGTCTTCCGTCCGCCATCACGCTGTCAGTCATTGTCCCTTACGGACGTCTTATTCAACGACAATGCGAGCAATCATGGTAGTATCTACAGCGAGCCTGCATATATAGCTGGAAAGTCCGATCAAGAGAAGATATGTGACAATTGTCGTCAAAGTATGTCAAGACCAGCGACAGCATTTTATTGGTACCCAAGTAGCGTCGCTCATCTTGCCAGTCCAAGAAGATACTGCGGTAAATTAGGCGAGTGCAATATATCTAGTCTGAGGCATCCAGACGGTGCTTCGAATCCTAATTTAAAGGAAGAAATCGAAAGGATACCTGGGAACGGTGCTTCGGGCTCGGATCCTGAGGAGGAATACATTGAGGCAAAGAAACTCTTTACTGCGGCGGAGAGATCGGAAAGAACGATTACGGGCAAATCTGATATCGAGGAGGACGTTAAAATTCAAGGTAAAAAAAAAAAATCATCGAAGCTAACGAATATTTAATTAACTCTAAAGTGTAACATTTTTTCAACATGTTCTCAAACTCGTGAAAAATCCTTTCAGAAGAATATAAAATCTCGGATTTAATACGTTAACGCCATCGTGTGCTACTATCAATTTCTATTTTTTTTTCTTTTCCATTATTTTATATCGATTTTACCGTGTCCCATTGTCAACGTGTTAAAGAATATTTCTTCGAATTGTACATCTTCTTTCTTTCTTCTTTCAGCACCATCCTCCGGTAGAATGCAACGAAAAATTCTAAGTCTTGGCTCTTCGTTGGGTCTCAACAAAGAGGGTTACGAATCTGACGCCGACTCAGCAGCACGGGCAGCTAAATTGTCACCGGCTACTTTATCCAGACATCGAGCTGAAAGTTCAGGATACGACAGTGTTGTAAGGGACAGTGAGACCAGCAGTATCGCTAGTGATTCTTCTAGGCAAACCAGTGCTCTTCAAGAACATCAAGGTAATTAGCTCCGTGTCTATTCGAGATTGACAGACCTAAAAGAAAGAGATATCGTCGATAGATAAAGGGAAAAGTCGACGAAAAAATCCTCTAAAATTGCTCCCCCCGTATGATGTTGTTCTTCTCAGGTGGCGCACTGGGCGTTCTAACCTCGACGTTGTGCGGGTGTTTCAGCGGTGGAACGGCGGGTGGCAGGGCGCGTGCTCCGGGCACGACTTCACTCTCAGCAGGTGGCACGGCATCCGGTCGAGCCACCACTGCTGCCACCGGGAATACTCGTTTACACAGGCGAGGACGTGGACATCCTGGACAAGCGCGCGCGATTGCGTTCGGAGCCACGTGGCACGATGTCCAAGATACACAAACTGCGACTGCGCCAGCGCCTTCTTAGGCACGAACTCAGAGACGCCAAGAAGCGGTTGATGGTTCCCGACTGTCGTTGGAGTTACGAATGTTAGTAATTTATCTCTCATTCATTCCCATATTCATTTAATATTAAAATTATTAATTCGTCTTTATTACTGTCTGTCAATTTGACTGTTTCTTAAAAAAAAAAAAATAAAATACTACATTAGTTATTATAATTTTAATTTACATTATTCTATTACTAGTGATTTTGATAATCGCAAAAAGAAATTTGAACATTATTTTGATAATATTAACGTTTAACACTTTCAATGAGTTATTATTGTTTGTTTTTATTTAGCAAGTAAATCTTTAAATAATCTCATTATTGTTGATTGTTTCAGTGCACGTGGAGGACAGTATGGACTGGCGTGACCCGTCCTTTCTCGAGGCTCTCGAAGCTGAAACTTGCATACTCCAGAAACGAGTAGAAGCTTGCAAGAGTCATGTCCTCTTGGTCACCTGTTTCGATTTCTGTCCTCAACGCTCCTCAATGAGTAACGTCGCTTCACCGCAAGAAATAAATATCACCTAACGTAGATTCGGATCAGCGCGTACGACCGCGTGCTGATCGATACCGATACCGGTTAACCATCTTAACATGCGTCTTCTAATCTACCTACGATCGAATTTGTTTTCTATGATTCGCTAAGTTGGAGATAGAGTTATTAAAAGATAGAGAAGAGAAGAGACGAGCGAGGTCGTCGAATAAAATGCGTCACCGACACCGACGCCGATGTCGCTCGACTCCGTCCAAAATAACTATTATGGTTAGTCAAAAAATCGTCGTATCCTCGTCTTACCATCGCTTGTCATTGTTATCCTTTGTCCAGTTTAAGCGCTACAGGAAAAAAAAAGAAATGGAAAAAAAGAAAAAAGAAAGAGGTAGAGAGACAAAGAGAGAGAGAGAGAGAGAGAGAACTGCCTCCTCGATATTTTAACCTTTCAATTACGAAATCACGAAGAAAGAAAATCGCTTTTTCGCGAATCGATCTCATATTTCTCAATCGTCTATAATTAATCTTTGAAACATTGAATTTACCTTTGAATATTAAAGAGCGCGTTTACCAACATACGATGACCTTGCTTGCTTTTTGTAGATGAAAGGTTAAAGGGACGGCATTGTACACACATGTACACACCGGTAAATATACCTACGTACGCGCACACGCACGTGTCTTCTTATTGGAGTTGTTAGAGACTATATCGAATATATATATAAATATATATATATTATATATAAATATATAAATAGTATATATCTATGTATTCGCGTTACGATTTCTCGACGTTCGAATTTCCTCGGTTCCTTTTTAAATGGCGTACGTCGAGTTTCAAATGACTCCCCACAATCGAGATAGATAAAAAAATGTTATTATTATTATTATTATTATTATTATTATTATTATTATTATTATTATTATTATTACTATTATTATTATTATTATTACTATTATTATTATTATTATTATTATTATTATTATTACTATTATTATTATTACTATTATTATTATTATTATTATTATTATTATTATTATTATTATTATTATTATTATTATCAATATTATTATAATTATTATCGTAATCATTATTATTACTATTAGTATTAATATTATTATTATGGATTATTGTTACGAGATGTAGAGAGCGCTCGACAAGCGATTATATATAAATGTTTATATTTAATTTATTCATTTTTAACGTACAAAAGATAGGTGCTGCGTTTATTATCGTTCTTAATGCGTGTATCGTTCGTTGCACTTCGCGTTTCAAGTAAATAAAAATTTAAAGAAAAAAATAAAAAAATAATAATAATAAAATAAAAAAAAAAAAAGAAAATAAACTCGCACTGCCGTTGATCGACCGATATAATAATGATAATCATTGCCGAAAGCCTTTCGACGAACATAAAGTAGTGTTTGGTAAATTTTATTACGAACGAACGGACGCGCTATTGCGTCCTTTTCCTCGTATCGTTCGTTCTAGTCGCGTTTAAAGGCAATAATATAATCGATGAGATCCGTACTGTCATACTGTCAATGATAAAAAAGAAAGAAAAGAAGGAAAAAAAAAGTAGAATGAAAGAAAAGAAAAAGAAAGAAAACAATATATGACTTCCAATAATACAAAGACTGCCGGCGAATAGGCCGAACTTTTTAGCGTTTCAAAACGATGAAGACAAAGAGAGACGATCGATTTACTATCGATTTACTATAAAATACATTCTTCAATGAGATTATTTAACGGGAAACTTATGCGATTAGAAAACGTGCCATGAAAAATGTGGAGTGGTCTTTTCTAATCGAGAACTCGATTGTTTCTTCCTAATGGTAAAAATGAAATAAACGAAAAAAGAAAAATAAAAGAAAAAAAAATAAAATACATAAATACATAAATAAGCAAAGGAGCAATGTATAAATATCGAAGTTCGATCGCCATCATCATTAAGATTCCGATTCATGCTAATGTAGACGAGTCGTAGATATAAAATAGAAAACTCCCAACGAGCCACATGCTACTGCCAAAAGAGAGAAAGAAAATTAAAAAAAAAAAAAAAGAGAAAAAAAAAGAAAAAGAAGAAAAAACGGAAAGAACGAAAAGAAAACGAGAGCACGATAAAATCATTTTTTGTACGATTTAAGAATTAATGTGAAAAAGATTAAAGTAAGAAAAATGAAGAAAAGAAAAAAAGAAAAAAGAAAAAATTAAAAAACTGCGACCGCAAGCGAACTAATTAAGATATACACGCACGTTAATTCAACATATTATCGTAGCTTTAATTGTTATCGACAGTTATCGCACTTCGTAGGGTTCTGTAACTTCACGTAGAAAGACGCTGATCGTGGTGAATTAAGAAAGAGAGAGAGAGAGAGAGAGAGAGAAAAAGAGAGAGAGGAAGGAGAAAAATAATTACGAAATTGCGTTTGTAAAAATGAAACTCGTAAGACACATGTAAGAAAGAAAAGACGTTTTCGATAAACAAGAATAAAAGAATAACAGAATAAAAGAATAAAAAATAAATAATAAAAATAAATAATAAAAAAAAGATAAGAAGAAGAAAGTCAAAAGAAAAACAATTAGATTAGTTAAGAGTTCTTGAAAATATCGACGTTGTGAATATGTAAGAGAAAACACAACGTTCGGGGTTAAGAAGTAGACGGTCTCGAAGAGAAGGGAGAGAATGAAAATAGGCGGGATAAAAATAAATCGGTATACCAGTAGGCAGTTAAAATGCAAAAATAGAGATTCCAGTATTCGAATGCGTGTCGCGGCGAACCGAGATCCGATAACTATCAAAAACATCCCCTCTTTTTTCGTCATAATTTTCGTTTCGCATATATCTACCTCTCTTCAATTTTCCTTCGTGCATTATGTATGTATATACAAGAATAATGTATCTATGTATGTATGTACGTATGTATGTATGTATGTATGTATGTATGTATGTATGTATGTATGTATGTATGTATGTATGTATGTATGTATGTATGTATGTATGTATGTATGTATGTATGTATGTATGTATGTATGTATGTATGTATCTATGTATGTATGATCGAATAAGCAGGTATGCTCGATTAAAAAAAAAAAAAAAAAGGAAGAAAAAGGGGAAAAAAACAAAAAAAAAAGTTAACTAATCGTAAGAACAAATTCTTCGATTGGATGCTTCTTCGAGCTTTGAGCCTGAAATTCGAATTTTTGTTCCACCCATTTTTTTTTTTATTATACATATAAACACACAAACACACACACATATATGTATTTTATATTTTCAGAAGAAAAATGTAATAATCACGTATGTAAGATAAAGAAATTTCGATTTGACCCACGTAAATATCTATAAGTACGCAAGTAATTGTGTAAAGAGTATTAGACACTAGTGGGGATGTAATGAAAAAGAGAATGGTGGGGTTTGATGAAGAAGAGAATGGTGGGGGATCGCTGGTTAAAGTCATGGATCTATCGTTGAGACGTGCGCAGTTTTATTTCGACCTTGGTCCTTGTTACATTTACTCACATGACCCACGTCCTCGATATAAACAAATCCTTGTTAACAAATATCAAGATAGTACAATAACGATAAGCAATGATCTCTTTGTTATTTTTCTTAATAACAGATTTCTATTAGTAAAAGGCCGGTATTGCATGCAATGAAATCAGCTAACTTTCTTCATAAGAAGAAATCAACTCTTTCATTGTTAAAAGTTTTAGATTTATCTTTATTCGAATGAATAAACGAACGAAGGAACAAACAAACAAACAAACAAACGAATAAACGAACGAACGAACGAACGAACGAACGAACGAACGAACGAACGAACGAACGAACGAACGAAGGAACGAACGAACGAAGGTGATATATAGATCTCCCGATCGATATTTTTCTACGTTTTTTACATTATGATTTTCATGAACGATCTCGATCTCCAGGCGAGGGCTTCCAGAAAATTGAAAAAGAAAAAAAAAGAAAAAGAAAATATTTCTTCCATCTTGTCGAAGGACAGCCTAAAATTTTTGAAACTTACAATTTCCGTTCTCCCGTCATCGCCGTACGCGCGTATCTCGATCGGAAAGCCACTGCCAAGAGAGCGTGTGTCGAGTCCATGTACCGTGAAAAAGAAAAAGAAAGAAAAAAGAACGAAATACTAGTATATAACAAACAATGAAACGTTCTAAGGAATATGATAACGATATCGATTATTTGATTGAAACGATAGAAACGATCTATAACGTCCCACTGATCAAAACCACGCGTCTCTGTATATATATTATACTACTTGTATCATATTTATATTTTATATGTACAAATTAGCTATGTAATTTCTTGTAATAAAGACGAATTTGCAACGTAGATCATCGTGAGGAAAATTGAAGGATTCAAAGAGAAAGAAAGAGAGAGAGAGAAAGAGAGAGAGGGAGAGAGAGACGGAAGAAAGAAAAGAAGCATGGTAAAAACCTTTTCATTTAGTATTTTCTTTTCAAAACAAATTTGAATCTAATTTAATGGAATTGAATCGATATATACTAATGTAGTTTCAACTGTATGTATTTGCTAATGAAGTTTGTCTCTTACAACGAAGATAAAAATACTAATGAATAGTTGGAAAATTGAAAAGTCGAAGAACGAAATGATGGAATAAAGTAAAATCGTGTTTTCTCTTCTCTTTTTGCGTAAGAAACATTCCACGTATGGAAGAAAAATAAAATAATGTAAACAAACGTTTATTCTCGATCACGCCCAATTAATTCCCATCTGAATATTTTCTCGTTTCTTCTTTTTCTTTTTTCTTTTTCCTTTTTTTTTTCTTCCCCCCAATTATCGTTACAGGTACTAAAAGGTACGGAAGATATAAAATTATCTAAGAAAAGAAGACATGTCTACGAGGAGTTAATGAAGATCAGAGATTAGACTGCTCCTTAGATATTCGGGACGTAAAGTGGATTATCCTTGGAACTGAGTTAGGCCGAGCAACGAGCAGGATCGATGATTACCGTAATTAAAGCCATAAAATCAGGGCCGATGATACGTATCGTATCATGTAAGGCCAAGAAACTTAGGCACTTGAACGTCTTTCGACCGAAGATACAATTTATTCTTACTGTCTTCTTCGTTAATCATGTAAAATACGATAGACGAACAAAAAGTGCACTCGTCTTCGTCTAAACTGTTCTTTAGAAAATATGAACGTTAACTCGTGAATATTACTCGATCACATTAACAATGATTAAAATTGCAAGAGACTTCAAAAATTTACGTAGGAGCTTGTCAATAGCGTCTTCGTTAACGTTTAACGTCAAAACCACCTGTCGATGTCGATTAGATAGTTCATTGTTATTCGAAAGATTATTTTATCTTATCAATGTACTTATGTCCATTGTAGTAAATCGCATAACTACGACTATTGAATAATTATCTAGAATAATGAACAGAGAAAGAAAGGCCGAATGACTCTTTCGGTAGATATCTCGAATCGCCTAATCATTCAATATCGCATCATTCGCATTAGCTAATCCGAGGATATTAACATGTAAACGTTAAACTATCGCGTTGCGTGTCATACAAAGTTCTAATTACGCGTGGGACATATTTTCTACAGACTTTCTGATCTAATAGTTATTTTTACAAATTTTACTAAACCTTGATTCACTAGTCTCCTTGAAAATTATATACTTGTTACATTATTCGTCTTGTAAAATCGTTAACGATTAACACCAAGCTCGATGACAAAAACTACTTCGTCACTCATAGCTAATTAGCTGACTGAATTTTCTTTATGATCGAGGAAATTTGATAAAAAATAAATGAAACAAGCAACGAGATCTTCAAAATGGTGAATGAAATCTTCTGATTGGTTCGATCGAAACCATTCTAATAATTTTTGATAGATTTTTTTTATAATATTTCTTATAAACAAAAATATCTCAAATGACACGTAGGATCATGGATACACGAACATGAATGCATGCGCGCGTGCATATTATACATACGAAACAGAAGAAAAAATAAAAGAAAAGAAAAGGAAAGGAAAAAAGAAGAATTCTTGAAAATCGACAAAATCCATAAATCCCAATCGACGCTAGCCCTTTGCAAATAGATAGATAGATAGTGTACATAGAAATAGTGAAAGAAGAAAAATGAAAAGAAAAAAAGAAGAACAACATATACACAACTAAAGTGAAACTCTTTTCGTTTACTTAAGTTCGCCAAGTGGACGCGAAGCTTAGCCCTTTTATTTATTCGTCTGGATGGGCATCGGAGGCAAGCTGCCAGACGAATAAATCTCACGCACATAGAAGACGATGAGGAGAAGAAAAGGAAGAAGAAGAAGAAAAAAGGGAAAAGGAAAAAAGAGGAGGAGGAGAAGTAGAATAAGGTGAAAGAATAGGAAGAGGACGCCTTCGTGCGTTGAAGCAAAACGGGTTGGTTTCTTGCGTCGTTGAACGATCTAATCGTCCATCGTCCTCTCTATCTACTTTTCTCTTTTGTCAAGAGGATAAATAGAAAGAGAAAGAAAGAGAGAGAGAGAGAGAGAGAGAGAGGGAGAGGGAGAGAGAGAGAATGAAAGAAAGGAAAAATTTAGGAAGACGTAGGTTGAGAGGAAAATCTTCCTCTTGTGATTGAAATCTGGCAAGAGTTTGGACGTTACATGTAAAGAGATAATAAAGAAAGAAAGAGAGAAATAGAGAGAAAGAGAGAAATAAAAGAAAACATAAAAGAAAAAAAGAGAAAGAATAAGAAAGAGAGAGAGAGAGAGAGAGAGAGAGAGAGAGAGAGAGAGAATGGATCTCCATGTACGTTCGACAAAATTATCGCTTGGCACGGAAAAGAAGAAGAAGCAGCAGAAGAAGAAGAAGAAGAAGAAGAAGAAGCGAGACGTTGAGGCGGCTACTTGGAGGAGGCCGATTAGGGGGCGGCAAGAAGTAGAGAAACGAGCGAACGCACGAGAAAGAGAGATAGATAGATAGAGAGAGAGAGAGAAAGAGACTCGCATGAGCCATTTTCGAGAGAACCGATCTCTCGGCAGTAGCGTTAAGACAGTCCGAGAGAATGGCTCGCGACGCACGTTTTAACGACGTTTCGTGTTTGGCCCTGGTCATCCTCCTCCTCGTGCCATCTTTGCATGCTCTCTCAAAGAACGATCTCTACCCTCACAATGTTCCAGGAACTAATATACTCGAGTACGATACCAATGGGATTCTTCAATCGGTCGAGGCAATTCTCAAAACGCCGATTGTCTTTTACGATAAAGTCTACAATAACATATTCGTGAGTACATTAAATATCGTATTTCGTAAGACTATCCTTTGATTGTATTTTCTATTCCAAAGTTCTATCTTATCTCTTTATCGGTAGTTTTGGAAGAATATTTCACTGTTTCAATTCGTGGTATCTTTTATTTATTTTTTTTTTTATTTTTGTTGTTTTTATCTTTTCTTTTCGGTCAAGACAGCGACTACTATTTTTCATTTTTATTGTTTTTACGATCAACATCACACACACACACACACACACACATACATACATACATACACACAAGTGCGCGCGCATACATACGTACATACGTACGTACGTACGTAAGCACGCAAGCATATACTTACAACGTATTTCTTTGAATAATATAAAATATGACGTAATAATATTTATAACATTTTCTATTTCGAATTTATTGAGAGAGAATTTTTTGATTTAAAAATAAAAATTATAATAATGAAAAAGATGACATCCGTATTATAGTCTGTTCATAAATAGAGTCTTTATTAGCGAAGTATATTTAGAAAGCGTCACGTCCGATTCTTATTGGCGCGAGTTCGTGTTCTTCTTCTCTGTAACATGAGCGAGGCGGCCGATATTAATCGTCGACTTTGTTCGCTACGATAATTTTGACGAGACTTACTTCAAGACGGCTCTATTACCTCGCTAGTCCTGATAATCCAAGTTCTTCGAGAGTAACGCAACCATAATATGATTACAAGTATTAAAACAATGAACTACGTAGGAGAAAGATTGATTCAGAAAATTTTTTCTCTTTTCTTTTTTATTATACATCTACTCCTCTCTCTTTCTTTCTTTTTCTTTTCTATATATAGGACTCCTATTCTAATTTAATAATAATAAATTTTGTTTTTCTTTTATTTTCTCTCGTTCGTTCTCTTCTTTTCTCTCTCTCTCTCTCTCTCTCTCTCTTTCTCTCTCTCTCTCTTTCTCTCTTTCATTTTCTTTATTTCTTCACTAAAGTATTTATTTCTATCTTCTCCCAAATTCTTAATAATACCACTTGGCGAATATATTTGTAGCATCCATTCTATTTTTATCAATCGCGTTACGACGATAAAGTTTTGGCGTAGAAATTCTTAAAAGAGAGAGAGAGAGAGAAAGAAAGAGAGAAAGAGAGAAAGAGAGAGAGAGTGAGAGAGAGAACGAGAGATAGAAAAATTTTTTCGTTCTTTGAACTATACAGTCGTGAATAAAAAAACATAGATGATATATTTGATTATGAGTTAACTCTTGCAACAACTTATAGGTACATATCATTGAGCAATAACTAAAAAAAGAGGGAGAGAGAGAGGGAAAATATGAGTATACAAGTGGTATAATTAAACAAACTCCAATATCTCCGTTAATAGCAATTTCTTTTTGGTATTTGGGGAGCCGTGAACATTTGTTCGTCCTCTTAATTCGTCTGCTGGACTAATCTGTCGTCATCTTCTAGCGTGACACGAATTCATTGAATGTAATGACGGTCAAATGGCTACGTGTCGCAATCGTTTAATTGTACTGGGTCGTCGCACGGGCCCAACCCGTTTTCTAAGGCTTTTTAAAGAGATCGTTAACATCTATGGAAAGGAATAGACAATAATAATAACATGTCTTTCATTCTACTCCAATCAATATTATAGTTCCATTTATTTATAAAGTTCCGTAGATGAGATATAAAAAATTCGATAAATAATTAGAATTTATCAGATAATAATGATACGAATAAAAAATATTCATTAGCTATTTGTAAGTATAATTAATTAATTTTTAATAGGAATATTATTAATTTATTCAATATAAAGTTAGACATACAAAAGATCGAATAATTCTCGTTAGTTCACGTTTTGTCGTTTTTATGCATTTAATTAACAATTTATACAATTTCATTACGAATACAAAAGAAAGGAAATGCGATATATTAGATTCTATATGAGCAAGATTTCGAGAATAGAATCTAAGATGAGAATTTCTCGAAGAATCTCGAAGTTTGAATGTTGGCAGATTTGAGTCAGCGTCCCCTGTAAACATCGATAGACGGATATATTTAAAAAGACAATTAACAACAAAGTCCTATAGGACGTGTTATAGTAGTTGTGATCTCATTATTCGTGGAATAGCAACGTGTTACAAGCTGGTCGTTCTTATGAATGAACGTTGATTACGTACTACGTGTTCTCTCTCTTTCTCTCTCTCTCTCTCTCTCTCTCTCTCTCTCTCTCTCTTTTGTTCACTGTAGTGCAAATCTAATTGAAAGATTCATCTCTCTTGCATCGGTTTATTGCGACTCAAGATGCATGAGCTCATGCATGGAAACATGACGGCGTTCATAATTATATTTCCTCATCTGATAGGATCGATTCCGTATCGGGACTTCTACTTTGAAATTCATCTATCGAGAATTATAGCTCATTCTTAAGAAGAAACAAGAAAAAGGCACAAAAGAAAAAGAAATAAAAAAAAAAATAAAACATTAAAAAAAACAAAAAGAAGAGTAAATACAACGCATAAATTTAATTTCTTTTTTTTTTTACATTAAGATATTGCATTGAAAGA
This sequence comes from Vespa mandarinia, assembly GCF_050613455.1. NCBI lineage: Eukaryota > Metazoa > Arthropoda > Insecta > Hymenoptera > Vespidae > Vespa > Vespa mandarinia. Next base: position 9,470,601 of record NC_140813.1, on the reverse strand, counting down.
TTCCTTTTTTTTTATATTTTTTTTTATCTATCTACCTATCTTCCTTTATTTGTTCTTCCGTGTTTTTTCTTCGTTTGTTCCTTTTTTCTTTGTTATTTTTTTTCTTTTTTTTCTTTTTTTTTTTTTTTTTTTTTTTTTTTTTTACTAAATCTGCTGCACACCGTTTCATGAACATGGACTGCACCCTTTGTAAATCGCACGTAAATGCTTTCAGTCAGCGTTGCAACGTGATTGCGATCTGTCATGCGTCGTTTCCATTCATCGACACGTCTATAATTCAATCGTCCGCTAGAATGATTGTCGCATTATTAATCGACGTGCCTGTACGAATACATACCTACAAATGTATACGTATACGTATATGTGTATATATTTATATGTATGCATGTACGTACGTACGTACGTACATATGTATATATACGCACATACGTATATACATACATATTCTACATACATATATACAGATTCATGATCGTGAATTTTCGTGCTATTCGGAACGTGTTTCTCCCTCGTCGGAACAAGAGCGAGTCGTTTAGAAACAATATTACATTTCGTATGTTTGGGGATCACAATAGATTCTTTTTATATTGACTTATTAAGAAATAGATCGTCGAATCGTAAAGGATGATTGATATTTTGATTACTAGTGTGTTCTTTTGAAAATGTTATTAACGAAAGCATGAGTTCCATTGAATATCCATCGTGATGTTATTAATAAGTACTTGGAAATGAGCGATTATACGAATGGAAAAGATGACACGTTGTTATCTTAATCGAACTCTACGACAAAAGAAATAGAGTAACAACAGTGAATTGTTTGAATTTACAACAAAATGTTTATATTTCTTATCACTTATTTAGAAAAGCTTTCAAATATTTTAGATTTTCTTTTTCGCATGTTCTATCATAATTCTTGGTAGAACTAATCGTATAGGATATCTCAATTCCTAAAATGATATTATCTCTCTTTCCCTTTTCTCTTTTCTTTTTATATATGTATAAAATCGATTTACGTTCAGTATGATTAGTATAACAAACGTTCAATTAGAATAACGACTGAGAACGTAGACAATGAATGTCTACGAGTGTATGCACGAGTTGATGCAGCCTAGTCACTTCTCGTAACATTTAAGTATATATATATATATGTACATGAAATATATAGATGATTAGACGTTAATACGGCGCGTGGTCCATGCTGCAAAATGCTGTTAACCTTGCAATTAACCTTGAAGCTTTCCCACATTAGTCAACCAGTCATCTATTTAAAGTGAGAAAATAACATCGAGTAATTTCTAATTGATGTGTAATATATGTATATATGTATGTAGATTGAAATCATGCAATAATTTTTATTTCTTTCATTTAACGTCGTGACGTCATACATCAACTTAAGAAACGATACAATGTAAACAATCAATTCTATATATATATATATATATATATATATATATATATATATATATAGAATTAAATACATATATATATTTTTTTTATTATTTATCTATTCAAGGAAATTAAATGTCAAAAAATACATGAAATTTCGGCATGCAAGAGACAATGTCGTTGACGACGTGAAGAATTGATTGACACAGATATATATTGCGATATATACATTGACGGGGCTAAAAAGCGACGTTCTAGTTAGGAGTAGCAGAGGCTGCCTACACGACAATCATCTCCGATTCCGTCCGTTATCGTCGACGATTCGCAGTCATCAAAATGATTGCACCCGATTACACGATTGCGTTAGCGCGTGCGGCATGCGTTATCTCTATGTTGCTGTCCTGGTGCAAGTTTTACGTAGGTACTGCATACGTAGGCTCATCAAGCAAAGAGTATCATCATCGTTTTGCCTTCGCACAGGAACATCCTCCCACTCGAAGTCTCATAAAAATGTTCTTATCGAGATTAGATATCGAAACGATCACATCTTGATTGGTCCAATCAATTTTATCAGATAGGAATGATTTCTATGATCAATAAATTAAGAACAAACAAATAATCTGTCTCTATTCGTCGGCGATCTCTCATTAATAATATTTTTTTAATTCTTTAAAATTAATCTATATAAAGAAAAGTTATTATCAAAGAAAACATTCTTTTCATATAAAAAGTTAAAAATCAACGGAGATAATTTGTTTGATATGGATTCGATAATTATTACAGAAAATATTTTAAAAGAAAAATGAAAAATTGTTTTTAATTAGTGGATTTAATGGTTACGAAGGAAAATATTTTTAAAAAGAAATTGAAAAATCAGCGAATGTGACTACTTCTTCTTTCTTTTTATCACACTCTCTATCTCTCTCTCTCTCTCTCTCTCTCTCTCTCTCTCTCTCTCTCTCTCTCTTTCTCTCTCTCGACATACTATATTACTTCCTTGCATTCTTATCTATTTTTACAGTTTTTTCTTTTCCATTCACGCTTCCCCACCGCGATTATCCCCGCAAGAGTGTGTGTCATCGGCTTCGCTCTGACCTACGACCCCCCCGCGATAGCCCCGACCGAGATAGCACGATCGAGACTCTTGCTAGCTTTGCTAGCACGCGAGTGACAAATCATTTGAGTAGTCAAATAGATCGTCTTTGAACCGATTGTCCGATTAACTTTCTTTTTCTCTAAAATTATTTTTCGTAGTTTCTTTCTTATTCGTTTCTTTTTTATATACGTTTCGATTATTTTCCATTCATCGTCATTACTTTTTAATTCGATTTAATTTATTTCCACAAGTCATGTCTATTAACGTTTTATCTTTGTTTTCTTTTCTTTCTTTCTTTCTTTCTTTTTTTTTTTTTTGTTAATATAAACAAAAGAAGAATAGAAATGTGAAAAGACGTTGATCTTTAAAACAATTGAAATGTACGTTGTTAATAATAATCTAATGGACTGCTATAAGCTATGAGACGATTCAAGAATGAAATTAAGCTGCCTGAATTTAGGCCAATTTTCGAAGGCAGCGAGTAAAAAAAGGAGGAAAAAAGAAAAGAACACAATTTATTTCGTCTGTCGACTCGTCGTCGATCTCGCAATTAACGATGCGGAAAGATACGTTTCATCAAAGTCCGATAGCGATTGTATACAAGAAGTCTTTCTATCTATGTCACATGAGAGCTTTCTAACGATAAAGTCCTCCGTGCACTTACCATGGTCAGATTGTTCGTCAGACATGTTTTCATGACGTAAATAGAAAATTCTATTAATTATAATTTTTCATAAGATAAAATTTATCATGTTCATGGTACATCGATGTTCAATTGAGAATTTTGTTTATTCGATTTTTTAGTTAAATATGTTTTCTTATAATTAATTTATTCGTTTTAACGAAATGTTTAATGAATACATCAATCAAATACAAAATTCTACATTTTATTTGATAGATTCGTATGATATAAAATATCTGTACGTATAATGAAAGATTATTTTAAAAGCAATTATTAATGTAATAATTATTTTAAAAAATATAGAAAATAATTCGAAGGATCAGAAAGTTAATGAAATCTTTGTCAATATAATTAATTCTAATTTCAAGTCATTGAGAATCCGTAGAAATTTGAGCAAGGATTAGACTCAATTCATTCGTGAAAACAAGGTCCCACGTGCGCAGAGAGAAAGATAGGAAGAGAAAGAGAAGGAAAGAAAGAGAGAGATAGAAAGAGAGAGATAGACAGACAGACAGAGATGAGACGTCTTTCGAGGGAGCTTTAATGTCGTCTCATTAACGAGACGAAACTTTCTTCAAGAAGCGACAGCTGCGTCTCAGCATCCATTTCGAAGACTTTTCGTTGATCGACGAAAAGAGAAAAGATAGATGAGCGTATAAGAGAAAGAGAGAGAAAGAGAAAGAGAGAGAGAGAGAAAGAGAGGAAGAGAAAAGATGGAACGAAGTCAAAGCACGTTTATGCGAACGCAAACAACCGTCGGCATGGTTAGCTTTGAACAGTCAAGCGTGTTGTTGGGTGAATGACATCTCGACGCATTGAAACGCGCTAAAACGAAGCGCGTGCTGTTGAGTCTCTTTCTTTTTCTCTCTTTCTCTCTTTCTCTCTTTCTCTCTTTCTTTCCTTCTCTTTCTCTCTCTCTCTCTCTCTCTCTCTCTCTCTTTCTCTCTATCTATCTATCTTTATGTCTATGTCTTTCTCTGTATACGTCCTGAAGTGCTCGTTCATCGAGCCTATCAATTACGTCATCATTAAATTTTACTCGATGACATGTGCCGACAATTTACCTGGTGAGCTCCTTGATTTGTTTCATTATATTTTTATCATTAATTAATATTAATCAATCGTTAGATAGTTATAAAATTCTAATCGAGTGTTGACACTATTTCATAAATTTTCTTTAATATTTTGACTTTACTAAGTTTTAACGCTAATTGATATCTTTATCATTATTTAATATTTTTCATAAGTTTGTTTAGATGAAAAAGATTTATTAAAGAAATTTTAAATGTTTTTAAGAAATTAAAAATTTGTAATGTTATCAAAGAAAATTTTGACAAATTTTCTAACAATGATTAAAACATCAAGTACCGTTTATCTCATTTTAAACTTTTAACATTTAGACTACTACTACTATTAATTTCAAATACGAATCGATATATTCATTTAATATCTTTTATAAATTTGTTTAGATAAAAAAGACTATATAGTCGTTTAATTAAAACATTTTTAATAAAGATTAAAACATTTTTAATAAAGGTTAAAACATCGAGCACCATTGAATTCCATGGTATACAACGTTTTAAACATATTCTTTCTTTCTTTGTTAATATTATATGTTTTTCATTTCGAGAATGGAATTAGAGTCAACAATGTAAAAAATATTGTTTATTTTTTTTTTTTTTTTTGAGACAGAGAAATGCCATGAACATAGATATATATTCTCGTAATCATATTTATCGTGGAAAAAGATGGAAAAGGGAAAGAAAGATAGAGATAGAGAAAGAGAAAGAGAAAGAGGGAGAGAGTGAGGAATGGGAGAAGGGAAGATGGAAGGGAAGATGGAAGGGTCGCGGTGACTCTTTGCGAAAAAATGATCCTTTTTCCGTGCCACAAGAGGATAAAGGCGAACGTTCTTTATTAGCTTACGTTGGATCCTTCCGACATCCTCCTGTATTTCCTCGAGCGTTAAACATTAACTGCCAGAGATAATTCCTGAAACGGTATATAATGGTTGACTGCGATAACGACTCACTCGTTAGACGAGTTTTTTTCGTTAATTAATGATAAAGAAAGCTCTTATAATAATTACCTACATAGATATACGTAATTTTGTTATTTATAATTTAAGAAAGAAAAAAAAAAAGAGAAGAAGAAACATTTTCTCTGACATTCGATCACGCATTTTGTTTTCATAACTGTTTTTTTCCGAATTACTTTCAATTATATTATTTAAATTAAATTATATATACATTAAATTAAGTTATATCGTAGTATACGATATAGATTATATATGCATTTCGAACATAGTAAAAATTGGCTTTAAGAGACTATTTTTTTTCTTCTTTATAGAAGAAAAAACATTGTCTTATCACTTGTTCTTTATCAGGATTTTTAAGGATTCCTATTTTTTTTCTTCCCACGTTTGATCCATTTTGTTCTTCTTTTCTCTTACTTCTATTTTTTTTTTCTTTTTTCTTTTACATCTCAAATGGTAGTACATCTCAATACGTAGATATGTACGTGAAAGTTTAAAGGTCTCCAAAGAGTTTTTCGCTTAGTGTAGCAGTTTCAGCAAAAGACTCGTTAGTTCGGTACGGGACTCCATTGTATTCCTCGTAGGAATCTCGTTTCTTCGGGAAATGGCACGATGTAGTTCAGTACAGTGTACAGACACGATGGCAATTATGGTCATTAACGGGTAAATGCACGGCACTTGCGTCAGATATTTGATAACGTCATCGCTGAATTTTCAAGCATCTTGCGGAATTCACCTGACTAACGCTACTTTGATTACTTGCATACTTAAATGCGAGGATTCTCGAAAGTCAACCCATTTGAATAAGTTTCTCGTTTCGTTGAGGTGCTTTCAGTTGTTTGACTTTTATACCTCGATCTTTCTCATTAGAACTCAATGTGTCAGTTCTCACCTAACTACATATATTTAATTTATACTTTATTTAAAATTATAACAATCAGAAAATTCTTAAGAAATATGATAAGATTATGTTTAACATGTTTCAAAATTTCTTCCAACGAGAAATTGAAAGAGGAAATCAAGAGAAAATCAAAAGGAAATCGAATTGTTTAACTGTCAATGGAGTAGTTTTAATTTTTTTTATGAATAATCTTTACAATCGATAAATTAAACCGTTTGAAAAAAATAGATTTTTAAAAGTTACGTTTAAAAATTTATTAAATTTTTTTCCTATATTTATTGAAAGAAAATTTGAAAAGAAATTGAATTTCAACTGTCGATAGAATAAATTTAATTCTTTATCGAGAATTGTTCTGATCAGAAAATCAATTCTTCCGAAAAATGATGAATTATATTATTTGAAAATTTTTTGAATTTCTTCCTTCGATATCGAAGAAAGGATTTGTCGATAATTAAAATGTTGTATTTATGAACCGAATTTTAGGTAAACGCAAATGGCGTCTTATCATTTGCACGAGCAATGCAGAGGTTTTTTAATATTGCTTTCCCATTGGATGATCCGGTGATTGCACCACTCTACACGCACGTCGATACGAGAGCATCAGGAACAATTTATTGGGCCGAGACAGATTCCCCGGAGGTTATTGCGAGAGCAGGTGGAACGATACGAAGCACGTTCAAGGATGCGCTCGATTTCGAGCCGACCCACGTCTTTTTGACAACTTGGCTGGACGTTGGTTATTATAACGAAAATAACGATAAGGTGAATGTCCGATTTTTTCATTTTATAAAGAAATTAAAAATAAAAAAAGAAAAATCAAAGAAAAGATATTCGTCATTGTATACGAGTAACAATTTTTATTTATATCTCATTGTTACTTAGTTTCTGTTCTCATATTATGTATTTTAAATATAAGAGCGTAAAAAAAAAAGATAGTATAAAATTAACAATTTTTATCAAAAAAAAAAAAATAACATAACGAAATGATATAAATAATTATTTTATAAATTCATTAAAGTCATATAATAGATAACTATACATTGCGAGTGATAAAAATATTACAATAGATTATTTTAATAGTTTAAATTGTATCGTCGATTATTCTCGTAAGTTACTATTACGTATGAAATTTAATCTTATATATGTAATCGTTCGTTCGTAGGTTAATACTTATCAAGTAGCAATATCTTCGAACGGCACACATTCTTTCGTCGAATTATTATACCCAGAGAATGGAATCCAATGGATACAAGCGGAGTCACATCCCAGTGGATTGCCAGATGCCAAAGCTCAGGCTGGTTTTATGAGCGAGGGTCGAATAACAACGTTGCAAGGTTCAGGCACCGATCAGATTCAAAACGTTGACAAGTGAGTCGTGGAAGGATGTATTGTAACGAAAACAAAAAGAAAAGAAAAAATTTAACAAATAGATTCCTTCTTTTTCAATCAGATGGTCGAACATTAACAGACCAGGTCATTGGGTGTTTCAAGTTGGACCAATCGCCGATGGTGAAGATGTCAAGACACCCGATAGCATAGAAGGTTATTATTCTCATTAAAATATTATCCATAAATATATCGTAGTAATCTTTGAAATAACAAAATGTATATATATTCTCGATCAGATACTACAGGTGGTAGCCAAACACCGAGTTGCAGAACAGGTGCGACTACTTGTCACAGTAAAGCAACTTGTATTGACTATGAAGTTGGGTTTTGTTGCAGTTGTAAACAGGGATTCTTTGGAAATGGAAAATCTTGTCAACCGAATGGTAAGTTAATCATGTTACACATGATTAATGTCGTCACTTTTCCTTTCTATGATAAAATCTCCAAGTAAATGTGTACAGTTTCAAAACGATTTTCATGTCATTCGTGATAAAGAGATTTGTCATTTGAACCTTTGAAATGAAAGAGATCCTTTTATTTACGATTTAACTGTGTATCTTGACTCCCTTTGTATCTTTCGAGTTCTTTTCTGATTACTAATTGACACCATCAGAGAATGCTCTTTGATGTAACTCATCACTTGACTACAAGGAATATTTTTAAATCTCGTTTCTTCGAAAAGATCTAGCTTTCACACAAGGCAACACTGTTTTCGTCGACGAACAGATAAGTGTCTCGTAATAAGCACTCGACTTACAACGAGTTCTCTCTGATCTATTCATAGTTTACGAGATCTCTCTGTTTCTTGGTAGACACTCGTAAAAGGTCGATGTTAGAGTACCGTGAAAACTTTTGAACGTTTACTTCGTTGAATTTCAGTTTAACGACCTTTAAAATATATCTTGAGTACATTTTGTATCGTTTTTAAAAAAGAAACGTAAAAGTGGTGTCTGTAAAAATGATGAACGGATGATCCCAATGGAGCTCTCTTTTCCTTAAGATCGATTTTTCAGACGTACCACTTCGCGTCATTGGCCGTATCTCTGGTACGATCAACGAAATTGAGTTTCCGTCGAGGGATCTTCAATGCTACGTGCAAACCAAGGATGGAAGGACATATACCGCTTTGTCGAGGGTACCAGAAGAAATAGGCGCAAGTTTCCAGCTTCTAAGTAATTTGGGAGGAGTTATTGGTTGGCTCTTTGCGAAGCCAGTCAGTGAAACAAAAAATGGATATGAGCTCACAGGTTCGAAATAATCAATTTCTCTTTGATCCTTCCAGTGTTACGATTGAATCGATCATCAATAGGTCATTCTAATTATAAAGTTATCTTCTATCAATTCATCAATTCATTCTGATGCAATGAGCTTGTTCGAATCAATCATGTGATCATAGATTCTCAAAGCTATCTCGAATCGATTTGTTCAATTCAGAAACAACCAAGCTTATTAGAATCAATCGTTTGATATCCCTCCAGGTGGTTTATTCAATCACACGTCCGAGATTCTCTTTACCTCTACTAACGACAGAGTGACCATACGAAATAATTATCAGGGATTGGATGTCTTTGGACAATTGAAAATGGAAGCAGAAATAACAGGAAAATTACCGTATTTGGAACCAGACACTAGACTCGAGTGTGGTGATCACGACGAAGTTTACACGAGATCGCAGCCTGGAATATTGCGTACTCAGAGTGAAAGAAGTTGTAAATTGATCAATGAACACTCTGAACGCGAATTGATTTTCACGCAGGATCAAACAATCGTTTACAATGAATGTCCATATGCTGAGAATGATCCGGAAGAAGATACGACTAGGTTGAAATTTTACAGAGGTGTCACTACTTATGAGGCAAGAGAAGGAATAATAAGATTTGCTGTTAATACAAAAATTGCACCTTTGGAAGAAGAGGATCCATGTATTCAGGGTAAAGAAACATGTGGAGAACATAGTTCTTGCGTCGTTGATGAGGATAGCTTCAAGTGTGTCTGCAATCCTGGGTAAGTATAAAAAAGTATTAGATTACAATATTACTATATTATTAGTTAACAAAATGGACACTTAAAAAATTTTAATAAATTCACGATATGATTGAATGTTTGCTAAGATATCAGTACCTTTACGAAGAAGATGGTAGCGCCATTTGCGTGGACGTGAATGAATGCAGTGCTGGTAATCACATGTGTTCTCCTGATGCTCAGTGTATCAATCAAGAAGGAAGTCATACTTGCCACTGTCGGCCTGGTTTTTCGGGAGACGGTCGAGTTTGCGAAAGTAAGTTTAGTTTCTACTTTTTCAATGATCGATATCTTAACAACTTTTGATAATTTAATGAAGTCGTTGTCAATATTATAATATTATAATTTTTTATTTGATATTAGAACTTCCTTCTTGCAAAGATATTCGTTGTCAAACGTATGAGCTATGTGTGATAATAGAAAATACACCGACTTGTATTTGTGCTCCTGGCTTCGATCAAACTGATCAAGGCTGTTATCCTGTTCAGCATAGTAAGTGTTATCTACGGAGTAGGTAAGGAGTAAACCTTACCTACATACGGTAATATTATATTTCTATTTCCTTTTCTTTTTTTTTTTTTAATCAACTTTATTAGTTTCCTGCGATATCGAGGACAATTGTTCGCCTAATGGCATGTGCAGTTTCGATGGGGATAAGCAAAAGCACGTCTGTATTTGCTCGGCTGGTTATATCGGTAAGTTATCGATTTCATTGAATTCACGGATCTTGAATTCATAGATCATCGAATTTGATCGATTTCTTCAATACCAGGCGATGGATACAATTGTTATTCGGAAAACGATACAATAACCGAGGAACCACCGCAACCACAGTGTTTGATAGAAATGTGTTGGTGCCCACAAGGATGGAGATTCCAAGATGACAATTGCATCAAAGAAGAGGAGGGTTATACAACCGTTGACTATATTCGAGATTGTAAGTTTTACAATTAATCGAATCCTCTAATGAAATCACTTTGTTTCTTCGGATATGAATTTTTGGGATTTATACTGACTAAGGTAATTTTGATTAAATTCCTTCGCGAATTACGATTTATTTAATGCTAAAGTTTTCGGCATGGATGAACTAACTAGCATGTAGAATAAATTTGCTTGGAACTTGTTGAAATGTTATATTATTTTAAATTGATAATGTTTGCAGTTTTATATTGAATATATTAGTTAAATTGATGGGCTAGAATGTGTATGCACGTTTAATAGGATAGAAGAATTAGAAACTTTATCAATGAACCAAGTAACAAGTGTCTTGCACGAAGATTATTAGTAACGATCTATGGTCTCTACTGCATCGTACGTTTTAGTATCGGCACGTCCACTTCCGGAATGTTTCGAGGACGACTGCATATGTCCATGGGGATACGATTATGATCACCGAGACGAGATTTGCATTCCTATACCAGGATTCAACCACGATACAATGGGTCCAACTGGATTTCACCGTACGATCCGCTCCCGCTAGGCTTGAGCAAGTTTAATCCACTAACAAACATTTCAATTGCTTTTGCATATCATCCTTTTGATTTCTTTCGATGTTTTTTATTATTCTTTTTCATTATCGGTTTTTTTTATTTTTCTATTACAAACGTAGTCTAACTTCAGCGAGGATAAAATATTATCGTTTCTCGATCATTTTTTAATACTTTTTTTTTTTTTCTTTTTTTTATACGAGTATTATTCATTGTCGCTATCTGGCAAAAAGCAATTTGTCATAATTGCATCACGCTTGTCTCTAGCATCATGCAACGTCGTGAACAGATGTCATCCCTATGCTCAGTGTGTCTACGTACCGAACACAGGCGATTACGAGTGTCGTTGCAATCCTGGATACGAAGGTGACGGTATGGAATGCACGAAAACAGGTAAATTAAAACAATTAAAGCATCGTGTTTTCAATCAACGAATCGTATTCTACTTTAGAGATGAGTTCATATTTACGAGTTATATTACCCAAGGAATATACGTTGAGGTACGTCATAAAATTGATCATAAAAGGCAAAACAAACTTGTTATTTTCTGAACAGAGGTGTCCTGTCTGGAAGTCGACATATGCGATCCAAACGCTTCATGCCAACACGAGGAACCCATCGCAAAATGCGTCTGCAATCCTGGATACGAAGGCGACGGGACGACCTGCAGTCCTATTGGTGCATTGAGTCATCCATTTTTGTTTTTTTTTTGTTTTTTTTTCTTTTTGTTCTTTGAATCCTTTAAATTCAATTTTTCGCATATATAAAGTTCATCATCATTCTTTTTTCATTACTTCTTAATTTTAATAAAATTTTATATACATATATATACATATATATTATTTTGTTATTTTTTGAAATGATTAAAAACGATTAGTACAATATTTTGTCTAATTTTCTAGACGAGTGCAACGACAATTCGGATTGTTTGAAGAACGAGAGATGCACGTATAATCCAACGAGTTCTCGCTACGAATGCACCTGCAATGTAGGTTTCAGCATGGTCGACGGTCAATGCGTAGTAGCGGATTGTTCGACGAATCCATCGCAATGCCACGTTAATGCTCAATGTGTTTCTACTGGTGACGGTGGCTATAAATGCGTTTGCATCGCTGGATATCACGGTGACGGTGTACGACAGTGCGTCGAAGATCACATTGGTTGTAATGTCGTATTCAATTGCGGAAGAAATGCAGCGTGTGGCTATAACCAGACGTCGACGAATTACGTTTGCATCTGCCAACCGGTACGTTAAAAATCCATTTTTTTTAAACAAATATTTAAAGAGTATATTTTAATGGAACAGTATTAATTAATTATTTGCAATATATTGTATATAAAATAATTTTACCTTATTTATTTATCTACGAAAAATTCTGCCTAAAGGTATGCAAGTCTTCGTACTTTATCGATAATGTTATTTCAAACCGATAATGTTAGATACGTGATACAAGCTTTCATCATAAATCTTATATCAAAAATAAAATATTGCCTAAGGATTTTAAAAAAAAGTTAAAATCGTTGATGGATAAACATTCGCAAAATAATATTATCGGTAAAGTAACATTTATTAAGACGAAATACATATACGAAACATTTTTAATACGTAACATTTATTAAGACGATAAATAAATGCAATCAATTGTATTTTTAAAAACGATTAACATCGAAAGATCTCATATACAACTTGATTGTTTGTTTGTACAATTTTTTTTTGTTTTATTTAAAATTCTACCAACAATTGCGTGAAGTTATTTTGATAAGGATACGTTGTTTTAAGTACGTCCATTCTTTCATCGAATTCTTCTTAAACGAAGAAATTTCGTCAATTTTTCGATCATTTAAAAAATGTTTTGAAGATGTAGCAAACATGTTTATACATTTGACTTTAGGGTTATTACGGTGATGGTTTCACCTGTCTACCTCAGTCATCCTGCAGACAAGATTCAAACCTTTGTTCTTCGGATGCAAGTTGTGTATCAGCTGGAGACAATAAATTTGCTTGCGTTTGCAATGATGGCTTTACCGGTGATGGTACTAATTGTCGACCGAGACCAAAACACGATGCAAATTTCCTTTTGGTAAATCAAGGAATGGCGACTTTAAGGATACCATTCGTACCGACTTCTGATAATTTAGGAAGTCCGATACACATAGCATACACACAAATGTCTATCGCATTGGACATCGATTGTCTCGGTGGAAGAGCTTATTCGAGTGATATCACTGGTATGAATGAATGATTTCTTTTTATTTTTGCAAAAAATGTTTGTTTGTTATAAAATTAGTAATAAAAACTCACTCGAGATCTATTCATTAACGATGCAATATAATTGTTTATCACATTTTCATTTCATTGTACGTGAATGTAATAATTATTTGTGTTTGTGTATACGATAAATATGATTGGATTAAAAGGAAAAAAAAAAAAAAAAAAAAGATTAGTATTAAAAATGTAAACTCGTCTACGATAAACTCGATTGAAAATGAATAATTCGATCGTAAAAGGGAAGCCAAATTGCTCTAGTGAGATTTGTGAGGGAGAAAATGAAACGCTAATGCAACGCAATTACATGTACGATGTAACTATTAATGTTTAAACAGTAGCCATTCAACGTGCGTTGCAATAAACAGTAGAAGGTAGGGAATAATTCAGAAGGGAACGATCCCGTCGGTTCAATTTCTTCTTCGAGGACGAACACCAAAGTAATTCGATTATTAAATTCGAGGGATTTTCGAGTGAACGACAATTACGATTCCACGTGATTTACGATTGACTTAGGTAAATTAAAAGGAGGGATTAACGAAAAATCTTCCTTAAGATAATTTAAAGATTTTTAAGACAATCAATTAATTAATTGATACATTTACATATAATTAAATGTATATATATATATATATATATATATATATATATAGAATATAAATTATATTGAAATAGACGTATTTTCAATTAAATTTATTAATTTCGTGTTTCTTCATTTTTTTTATAACGACATAATGATTTTTGTGTTTAACAGGTAACAGAATACTTGAATTGACTTATAACGGTTCGATCGCCAATGTATTCATCGACAAGGTCAGCAGTCCCGAGGGACTGTCGATCGATTGGGTCTCAAGGAATATCTTTTGGACAGATTCAGGAAAAGCCACCGTTGAAGTGGCCAGTCTCGAAACGAAAAAACGTAAAGTCCTTGTCTCGGATGGATTGGTTAATCCTCGGGGAATCGCTGTGCATCCGTATCAGGGGTAAGAAAGAATACTGGAGAACTTATAAAGGAAACTATAGTGGGAGAGATAAATGGCTTGGTGTTGTCTCGTAGAACTATTTCTCAAAGGGGTTGTACATAAAAATTCGATTAATTATAAGAGAAAAATCCTTTTAAATTCGATACACAAGGTGAAACGTTTTAAATGAGAAATATTTTCTTTTTTTGTTTCGTCGTGCGATAATATTTATAAAGTAATATGCAGTTATCATTTGTCAGATAATAAATACATATATTGGGAAAAAAAATTTATTTTAACACATATATATTATATATATATATATATATATATATATATATATATGTATATATTGAAAATTAATCCTATTAAGCGTATAAAATATAAGTGTTTTCTATTGGAATTATTTTTAAAATAACTACAAACAATATTATGTAAAGTTCTTTTTGCAATTGACGTCTGAAATAATCTATTCTTTTTGTAGGTTGTTGAGTAACTCGAAAGATTTAGATGTTGACATTTAATTGTTTCACTTTTTGTGAATGGTGTACACAGTCATTCGTTTTCAACAAATAAGATCTTATAACAGAAATATTTTTTGTTAATCGCAATAACATTACCATCTTCTTCTTCTTTTTCTTTTTATTAGTAAAATATTTTGGTCCGATTGGAACCGTGCCTCACCGAAGTTAGAATGGGCTAATGAAGATGGCACAGGCAGAGCGATCTTCCTTCAAGGAGATTACGTTAAGTTACCAAATTCATTAAGTATCGATTGGGCTACTGATGAACTTTGTTGGGCCGATGCTGGAACTTTCACGATAAGTACATATCGTTTGGTTATTCCGTCAATTTCGTATTCGTGTTATATTTTATTATACCAGTAACATAATAATTTGGAAATATTAAAAAAACTAATACGTATAGAATCATTTTTTATTCATTTTTTATGCATAAATTCATTTTTTATTCTTTTCTTTTATTTTCTTTTTTTATTTTGTTCTTGGTTACAGCTTGCATCGAAATCGCTAACAAAGAAGTAAACGTGGTAGCGAAGGACCTGATTTATCCCTTCGGCTTGGCAATCTCTCAGAATCATTATTATTGGACCGATTGGAAAACGTAAGTATTCTTCTGAAAACAATAAAATCCTTTGTAATAATGTCTAAGAAAAAAAAAAGGAAAAAAATATCGATTTTTTTTCTTTTTCTTTTTTTTTTTACAGGCACAAGATCGAGCAGGCTTTGAAGAGCAACGAAGAAAGACAACCAGCTATATCGATCCCACCTGGTGGAAACGGCAAACTATATGGAATTGTGGTTGTTCCGGAGACGTGTCCCCAAGGTAGGACGATTTTCTTAAAAAAGAAGAAGATAAAAGAAAAAAAAAAAAAAGAAAAGAAACGGATATAATTAGAATATTACGCGTATTAAGTATATGAGAACGACGCAATGGTGTGTCAGTCACGCAACAAGTGGCGTTCGAGCATTGACTTGAAACTGGTAAAAGTCGAGTTTTTATATTTTTTAAATAAAATCTATCGTAAATATTCTCTCGAGATATATATATATATATATATATATATATATTATATATTATATATAATTATATATATTATATATATATTATATATAATATATATAATTATAATATATATTATATATAATATATATATATATTATATATATATTATATATATATAAGTATATATAATTTTTTTCTTTTATTTTCTCGTTTATTCACATTTTACATTTTATTTTATTTACATTTTTTTTCTTTTCGCTATCATTCGTAAAATATTGTTTACTAAAATAATAATAATTCATTTTTATTTGAATATACACAGTATTTATATATATATATATATATCTGTGTATGTATATTTATATGTATATTAATTAGAAAATTGCTGACATACCGTTAACGTTTCGTTTTCATTGATTAAGAAACAAATAACCGCTTGGAAGATAGGATAAGAAAATATAAGAAATAATAAGATCTTTCTCATTAGTTATTAATTAATAAAAAATTTAATTACGTGTTCATAGTCACGAACGTCTGCCAATATGAAAATGGAATGTGCAATAAGGATCAGCTCTGTTTGCCCGATGGACAAGGAGGGAGGACGTGTGCTTGTGCTGATGATGCTACAGGACCTTGCACGGATACTAATTATTCTTCGTAGTAGTATTCTCGAGAGAAAAAGGAAGAGCGAGAGAGCGAGAGGACGAGAGAGCGAGCGAGCGAGAGAGTGAGTGAGCGAGAGGGCGAGAGATTGGGAAAGTGAAAGAGAAGGATAGAGAGAGAAGAAAAAGAAGAAGAAAAAGCGAGAGAGGGAATACTAATGTTCGACAGTAACGAAGCTATGATAGCATCTCGATGGAGTTTGCGAGAGAAAAAAGACGTTTCAGAGATAAAAAAAAGGAAGAAAGAGAGAGCGGGAGAGAGAGAGAGAGAAAGAGAGAGAGAGAGAGAGAAAGAAAGAGATAGAGAGAGAGAGAGAGAGAGAGATAGTAGACGTTCAAAGTATCTATTTTACTATTAGATAGTGTGTAAATTATAAAACATTATTTTTAATATTAATTAGACTTATTATCATTCGACATACTTGAAGTAACATACTCTCTTTTACTTTGTTTTTCTCTTTTTTTCTTTTTATTTGTTTTCCTTTTCTTTTCCCCTTTCCTTTTTTTCTTTTTTTTTTCTTTTTTTTTTCTTTTTTTAATTTTTAATTAACGTTAGAACGCAGTTTATGAATGAAGCTATATTTGCCAAGGCGCGTTATTTAATAAAATTGAAAAGATACGACAAATCGTATTTAATGTTTTCTTTCATGTCTTCATTCAAAGAATCACAGGGGTGCACGCTGATATTTTTTATATAACATATTTTTTATTTAGAAAGATTAGGTCCACTTTTTGGAACGAAATACCCAGCTGTAATTATCGCAGTACCGAAAACGTAGTAAATTACTTGATAATAGGTTTAATCGTGATGCACAGGTAACACTGTTGAATGAAAATATTTAATGATGGAATCAATTAAAAAATGGTATTTATAAAAATTCGACATTGACGATAGGAATGCTTATGCTTATGCATGCGATAGATTATTTGTTTAATACGGTTTATCCAGATAAATACATTAAAACAACATACGGCTTAAAAATATTTATTCTAAAATTACATTTGCAACGTGAGATATCGTAATTTATAAAAATACTACTATACAGTATGCTTTTATAATGAGAAGCAGCCAGTTATGAAGATAAACGTCGAGGGAATAGCACGTTAGTTTGCTACAGTAAATGGTTCCATTCGCGTGTTATTTTTTATGCAAAGTGAAAATCATGCAAAATGAAAGACGACTTTTAAATAAAATATCTGAGATGTATGTATATTTCTTTAATGTATATACCGAATCAAATTATTTAAGATTGCCGATTTGAAAATATTTCGATTAGTTTTGATGATATCGATAAATTTATAAAAAAAGAAAAAAGAAAAAGAAACGAAAGTTAATATATTGTTTATGCAATAGATTAAAAAACAGATTAATATTGTTTTAAGAGATTTACTATAACTATTCTTTTATACGACTTAATATAATTGATAACGACGATACGTTTTTTTTCGAAGTCTATCATTGGGGATTACAAGACATGTTAAATACAAATTGATGTTACTTTTTGAATACAAAATCGAGAACAATCATATGTCTTTTATAATCAATAAATGGTATTTAAATTATATTTTTATTCGCAGTGAATATAATCATACAAATTTAAAACGTTTGAAGTATTCATTGATCCTTATTAATTTGACATATTCAAGAGAAAATTATGTTACTTTCAAGGAAAGGACGAATGATCCTCACGAATATAAATTTTAGGTAACAGTTTTGATCTCTGTTATATCAGTTACATACTTTGAATAAAAGATTTTTTTTCTATCTTCTTTTTTTCAAAAATTATTATCATAAAAATTAAATATCATAAAAATAAACGATATCATGAAAAATAATTGAGATGTTATCATGTTAAATTTTACGTGACTGGTATATATACACAGACACATCGTTCGTCCTCGGATATTAATTAACGAGCTTCTTTTTAGTAGACGACGACATTAAATTGTCTCTGTATAAAAACGAGGAGGAAAAAGAGTGAGAGAGAGCTTCATATCATAAATCGTTCGATTATATGATATGAGAAATAGAGGGTTAAATATAAGGAAAGAAGGTACGAACATAGAGATAAGATAGTGACCTCGGAGACAGTGATTACGGATCTCAAGGCTACTCTACGAAATTTTTCCTGCGAGTAAGAGAAAAGGTTATTAAAAACGTGCCTTCTGGGAGTTCTCTTTGTTCGCGTTATAAAAATTATATTTGTTCGAGGCAATAAAAACGTGAAAGGAGAGTTGTTTTGCAAAGCAATAAAAAATCTTTAGTTTTCTTATCTCGTCGATCAAAGAAATTGGACGTTTGTTTGTAGTATTTAAAACTAAATTATTTTTGTTACCTTCAAAATTTTATAATCTCTAAGAAATTTGAAAGGAAGAAGAATATTTGTATCAAATTAAAATCGATACTATGACAAGTCCTAGCATTTAATCGCGTATTTATCATTAGGTATTTAATCACGCCATCGTCATCAAATATACACACGTTGCTCTCCTTTGAATCGAATTTGTCGATACGAAATGGCTTTAACTCACGTGACTGTTAATACTATATTAATCTAACTTAATTAATCCCTTTGAAAAGACTAAAGATAGCTAATCATAAGGGAAAGAGAAAGAGAGAAAGAGAGAAAGAGAGAGAAAAAGAGAGAGAGAGCTTCTAACCGATTTGTGTCTGTTAATTAGTTATACCGAATGTTTGATGAATGTGGAATGATGAAAATTTACGTAATTTGATTGGAATGTTATTAATCGAATAAATTAACTTTTTACTATCTAAGATATAAACAATGCAATTAATCTTGTCTTACATTGCAATGTTGATATAATCGAATAAATATTAAAGTTTCAAATATTACTGATTTCGAATATTATTAATATTATTAATTGATAAGAAAAAATTAGAAAATAAGATATTCTTTTATCGTTCGAATGCATCGTCGAATTAATCGAACCAATATAATCTATAATACGATGAAATATGAATAAGCTCATTATTATCCAATATTTCAATGATTACATTATAACATATAATAGTAAAATAATAATTAAGAAATTTTATAAGGAACGATGATTGAAGCTTTTATAGATATTAAAAAGTAATTGGAAGTATCGAGATGTAAACGGGTCTCCATGTGTATCCGTGATTCGTCTCCGATTTTCAATTTGCGTGGCGGGTCCAGTTTCAGCCATTCGCTAAAAGGAGAGCAAATGAACGTACGAATTGAAAAACGTCGGCATTCCGAGCATGTCATTGACGTGCATTCGATCGTTTCGTCGTTGAGAGAGAAAGATAGAGTGAAAGATAGAAAGAGAAAAAGAGACAAAGAGAGACAAAGAGAGAGAAAGAGAGAGAGAGAGAGAGAAAGAGAGAATATCCTCTTGGCTTTCTCACTTCGATCCTAACGAATGGTATTGCCTTTCCTCTTCTTTTACCCCTTTCCTACTTCGTGATTATTTCCAACGAATTTCGCGTCTAGTCGGAGCCATTGTTTTCGATTAAAAGAGCGTTCATAAGCGCAAAGAATTAAAATGCTTTTCACGCAGACGAATTTACGTAATCACTGAACGTGCTTTCGATTGTCGTTACTGAAACTTTTTGAATTATACTAAAATGAAAATGTGTAAAATATCATCGTAATGTATAGCCATGTTAGTATTCACGTTGACGATTTTCATAATTTTATTTTTCTAAACGTTCGTTAATAACTTTTCGTATATTTGACTGTATCCCATTGGGATACAAAAAGTTTTAACAGTGATTTCTTCATAGAAGGTGCAAAGCGTTGCTTCGTTAAAATTTCTCGTTTAGTTGAATCTCTGATAGAAATTCTGTACAAATTCGAAACTGGTCAACTTATCTGTAGCATACATAGATATATCGTAGAACACAGGTGAGATGTAAAGTAGAAATTCGGGGAATTCGTTGTTTCGGAATTTGACCATTAATTCGACATTCCCTATGGCTCTACGATACTAAATTTTCGTTAAAATCATTGTATTAATTGCTATTGGTCGCGTAATTCATTGTAAATTCAATTCAAGACAATTTAGAATACGAACGAGATCAACTCGTGACTATGGTATTGCCTAATTATACTCAAAAGTGAAAGTATTTTTTCTTTCGGCGGATTATATAATCGAATTAGCATAGATGAATGAATGGAAGTAATTTTCGAGATATATTTGATGGTTTAACACAGAAAGAAAGAAGATCTTTTCTATAAAAATCTGAAGTATCGTTTTATCTGTTGAAAAAAAAAAGAAAAGAAAAGAAAAGAAAAGAAAAGAACAGGAAAGAAAAAAAAATCGTTTCAAGGGAAGAAGCACGAAAAAGATATAAATAAAGAGCTCGTCAGGTCCATAATCGGACGATCAAAAAAGTCTCTTCAAGTCTTTCGCTCTTATGACGGCAGACTACTGACTGTTCGTGACTACTTCGCTCGTTCCTTGTATGCCTGCGATAGGACTTGATTGCGAGAGGAGTATGCGAAACTAGAAAGAGAGAGAGAGAGAAAGAGAGAGAGAGAGAGAGAGAGAGAAAGATAGAAAGAGAAAAAGAAAGAGAAAGAGAGAAATAAAATAAACGAGATAGAAAGATAGATGGAGAAAAAGAAAGACAAATAGAGTGAGAGAAAGAGAAAGAGAGAGAGAGAGAGAGAGAGAAATAGATAAAGAAAGTGAAAGAGAAATATATAGAGAGAAAGAGAGAGGGAAATAAATGGAAAGAGAGAAATAGGAAACGAGAAAGAGAGAAAGAGAGAGAGAGAGAGAGACAAATAGGGTAGAGTAAGTCTAGGGATGTATAGCACTAGAAAGAGATGGAGAGAGGGGGTTGAGTGAGTGAGAGAGAGAGAAGGGAGATGAGAGGAAAGCAGTAGTCGGTAGTCAGTCGGCGGGCGAACACCGCGTGCGACGCATCGGATTCGTTCTTACATCGCGTTTTCGCCCTTCGTAGATCTTTGACAACGTGATCTTTGCGTTCCAACAGAGTGCAACACGTGTGATATTACATTTCTTTCTCTCTCGAAGTGAAGGAAGTGCGAATACGAATGACGATAATTCGAAGGCACGTTTTGTCATTGATTTATTTTTCTTCTTCTCTTCTCTTTTTCTTTTTCTTTTTCTTTTTATTTTTCATATTCATTTTATTTCTCTTCGTAGATCGACGTTCGAATTGAATTGAAAAGGTGTCCCTTGGTCCGATTTTTTGAATGAAATAATTCTTATCTTTCGTATTTAAATGAATTCTATCGTTTCGATATCCTTGTCTCTCATTTTCTTATCTCGCCTTAAAAAGAGCGTATAATAATATTGCGTGTCGGAGGAACAAGCATGCACCGGTCTAAGCGTAACTCGCGATAGAACCTCGTTCGTGGCAGCGATCTGGACCGATGCACACCGGAGACAAAAATATCTTAGAAAAATCTCGGCGCTGGGCCAAGTAGCCTCGAGGAGGAGGCACACTCCTTGCTATAAGCGAGTCTTTGATAAGATTATTTAGAGGGGGACTTTTGCTATCTTCAACGGGTAGAATGTGAAAGGTGATAGATAACAAAGAAAGGAAAAAATTGTCAATAAATAGAGAAGGATGGATATTGAAAACATACAGACAAAAGTGTATTAGCAATTTACGATACTTTACACGAAGTATCCTTCGAGAACTCTTTTTAGTATTATATATTTTAATTTCGTATTCTATATAGATATTTTAAAAAAATAATTGTAATTTGTCTTGAAAAGACAAAACGCGGTCTTCGTGGATATGACGAAAGACTTTGTCGATGAATCTCGATAAAGGGGAAGGGTTCATTCGTTCCTTCAATCTCAAGCATTTTATCATCCTAGTGGATTTATAGAACGTGAGAATCATAGTTATAGTAAATCATAGAACGCGGGAGAAAGTTACTACGATTTATGTGGTTATTGTGCTTTACGATTTGGTCGTG
Source organism: Vespa mandarinia (assembly GCF_050613455.1). Taxonomy (NCBI): domain Eukaryota; kingdom Metazoa; phylum Arthropoda; class Insecta; order Hymenoptera; family Vespidae; genus Vespa; species Vespa mandarinia. The sequence goes on along the minus strand of NC_140813.1, from coordinate 9,448,244 downwards.
ACGTTCTCACTGAAAAGAAATCCCAACGTGGATCGTAAAAATTACAATGGTGTACGTGATATCAAAGGTTCGTTTTGTTAGCCCTAACAATATTAGGATCCTCGCTGGAATATAAATGTCATAAAGTAAACGTCTATAATAGTCCGTGGTAGGTAGGTAGATAACTGAATAAATTTTCGATATTCTATTCAGGCAGTGAATATTGATAAAACGTATTCTCAAGTACGAAAGTTTGCATTATTAATTTAATAAAGTAAATTATATATATATATATTTCCGTATACATATATTAAATTTTATAAATGATTCACGTATCTTTTTTAAAATAGAAATGTGCGAATGAAGGAATTTTTATTCTCGAGAATTTTCATAAGTTCTTTTCTTCTTTATTTTCTCCTCTTTCGTTTTTTCTTTTCTTTTTCTTTCGTTTTTCTCTTTTCTCATTTCTCTTTTTTGTATTACGACTTCACCTCCTATAAAATAAATGAAGGAACGACTAAGACTAGATAGTATGTCATTCGTGAAATTAAGGAAAAGCTCTGGCTGTTGCTTGGATATGTCGCGAGAGATGAGAATGCCGATAGAAATGGTGCTACTACGTGCGTGGAAAGCAAAAGAACGGTTGTATAAAAGATATAGAGAAAGAAATGGAGACAGATAGAAACATTGAGAGAAAGCAATAGAAATAGAGTCGTATGCCTATTCGAACGAATTGTTTGCTTTAAACGGGTCGACTTTTCCTGG
>NC_140813.1:9440000-9445000 GCF_050613455.1 Vespa mandarinia | reverse complement strand
CGTCGCGAACGGGGGTACATCGGTTCGAACGTCGCACAGTAAATTATTTTTTGCTTCGTTATCTCGTCATTTTTGTCCTTTTCTCTCTCTCTCTCTCTCTTTCTCTTTCTCCTTCTCTTTCTCTCTGTTTGGTGGTAGTCGCGATACCACAATCCCTAAAATATTTATGCGCATAGATATCGCTATCATGTGCGTCGGATCGTACGTTCAATACGATAGAACACACCGAATCGATAATATCACGTTCGTTCGAACGTCTAGCAACGTGACGTGTCAAGCTCGAAAATATACATAAATAGTATGTGTACCAACAAAACTAGTGTTCTTTCAAAGTCAGAAGGAAAGTAAAATTCTCAGAAGTATCTCTTCGATTGTCGGCTATTATTACGTCTAAGTGCGATCAAAGATATAAACTAAAAAAAAAAAAAAAAAAAAAAAGAGAAAAGAAAAAGAAAAAGTAAAGGTACCAAAATCCAAAATAATATAAAAGAAAAAAAAAGATAAATGACATTCAGTGGCGATGAGAGTGTATCGTGAGTACGAGAGATAATAGTGTGATAAAAATTTTGGTGTCGGTGTAAAAATAGAGTTAAGTAAAAATTTATTGGCTCGTGCGTATCGACTGGCATGTGCAGTGTTTTCGTCAACCATTTCTTTTTCTATTGTTTTTAATAAAATCGTTATCTTTAATGTGGCTGGGATCGTGAACTCCGTCATCGATCCGCTCAGCGGAACGAACGCGAATTGTCAAGCGATAAATGAATGTTGTTACGCCGGCTAGTCGTGATCGTGACGGTGAAGAAGAAGAAGAAGAAGAAGAAGAAGAAGAAGAAGAAGAAGAAGAAGAAGAAGAAGAAGAAGAAGAAAAACAAGAAGAAGAAAAAGAAGAGAAAGTCAAGGCACGTTAACATCACTCGATTTAAATTCATAAATGTGCGAGAGGAGGAGCCCACAATGGTGGCTCGAGTCCCGCAACAAGTTCTACTGCTACTCGTACTCGGTAAGTAGAACCAGAATTCCCTTCCTCTCTAAATTTAGGCTTTTCGCCCGGGTTACTACGATCTTTCAGCAATACCTTGATAGTACATCGAAAGATATTTTACGAGTTTATTCAAGGAAACTTTATGAAATCTCTATCTGTCACTTTTTATATATTTTTTATATGAATATACAGTCATTGAAATAGGAAAGAGGTAGAAGAATGCTACTTACCATTTTCGTCAAATGAAATTTTTACAAGTTTTGTATATTTGATTTCTTTTTGGTGAAATGTAAAAATAGAGAATGTGCAGTAAACAAACAAAAACGCAAAATTCAAAGCCATTCCAATGTAAACGTCAATAATCTTGTTATTTTTTGTTGAAACAAAAAGATTCTGTATAGTGATCATATACACGATACGTTTATTTTAATATAATTTTAAACTCTTTATTATATATACATATATACATACATACACACACACACATTATATATATATATATATATATAATGCTTTAAGATTTTACAGTCTAAATGTGTACACTTGTTCTGCTTGGATAAATTCTACTTTACGTCAGTTATAATTGTAATTTTCTTGTGTTAATGAAATATACAGAATAGGAACAAGCTTATTCGAAGAAAGACAATGTAATTTACAAGGAAATTGTAATTCGAGTAGTGTTACGTTGCTCTTATGTCTTAAACACGAAAACTCGCATGTCTAGTTTCTACGTTACTTTTTTCTGTTTCTTTATCTTTCTTTTTCTCTCCCTTTCTCTCTCTCTTTCTTTCTCTCTCTTTTTCTTTTTATCTCTATCTTAAAAAAAAAAAGGAAAAACAGAAGAAAAAGAGAGAAAAAGAGAGGCAAAAAAAAATAGGGAGAACCGACGTTATAATCCGGTACTTTTGGAATTCTTGTTTCCGTCACACTTTTCATCACACGCCCTTGATCTCGTTTCCGGAAAAAGCTTTCGAACTTCGTGTTATTTCCTGATTCCCTTCTCCTTTTCTCTTCCCTCAATCGTTTTAAAACTCAATGTTGAAAATGAAATATCTCGTTTTTTAATATCATCTCGTTAATTTCTCTTTTTTTTCCTTTTTTTTTTTTTTTTCTTTATCTTACGTTTTTTTTTCTCTTCGAAGCGAGACTTAATTTTTTTTTATATTTATTTTTCTCTTCTCGAAGTGAGACTTCACTTTTCTCTATAAATATTCTCTAGAAATAAAGAACTATTGATCCGAATCTTTGAAATGCAATAACACGAAAGTAATAGTGGGACTTTAATTAACTAGCCTCTTGCGACAAGGATAGAAATGAATAAAGTTTCATCAAAGAACAATAGCAAAGAGGTGTTGAAAGACCGACGTTTAAGGAGAACAAGAAAGGAACCTGTAGTTTCGTTCTTGATAATCAAACGGAGTGAGTAGTGAGTACCTATCTCTAGTCAGACGTTCCAAAGAGTTCAATCATGCGTAATGATAACCCCTTTAAACGCAATACAAAGTGAGTACCAATAGCAATTAGAGTCTAATTTTCTTACGACTTACGCTGTATGCATTGGTATTTACAATATTTATTTTCTCTAATGTCTGACCATATCGTAAATAGTTTTAATAATGAAATACAATCTGATAAAATTGATCAGTTTATTTCTTTATTCAATGATTTTTACATTGGAAATATGTTTTGCCCATTTGGAAAAGTTTATTTGTCTTTATTTATATTACAAATTATATTTAAACATCGCTGATTCTATAGTATATATATAATATATACCTATGTATGTATGTATATATATATATATATATATATATATATATATGTATTTATTTTCGAAGACTTTTCTCAATCAGGATAGCAAGTAATATTTTATATAATATATCAGCGAAATTTGATTTATTTTGATCTCTAAGGGAAACGTCGGTTTATCGTCTGTAAGCGAGATATAGTACTTAAAAGGAGTATATAAACTAGAGTGTTATATACATGTGTATGAATATATACATACACTTATGCACATTTATAAATGTAAAGCATCATACATTCATAACTTTTATCCGAAACGAATAGTAGGTAAAAGCATTGAAGAAAGAAAAAAAAAACAAAAACAAAAAGAAAAGAAAAGAAAAAAGTAACAGAAGGAAAGGATGATTAGTCTAATTTTATCGTTATCGCCGTTTTTCCAAACGGTCATTTCTTCGCTACTTTATAAACATGAGAACTGAAAAATGCCACGTCGTCAAAGAATATCGCGTGAAAATTTTCACCGCTCCATTTCACCGAGTTCATATAATTCCATGATATTAAAGGTGGTGAATAGAATGGTGAAGGAGAGATGGCGGAACGGGAAGAAGGTTTAAAAAGGCTCTCGTTTTCCTTTTATGCATTCGAAACGACGTCCTTTAACTCGGTACGCAAATATTTAGGTAATAATTATATAGAGAGAAGTGATAGAAATTGTTTATTTCTAAAATTAATAATAATAATAATAATAATAACAATAATAATAATAATAATAATAATAACAATAATAATAATAATAATAATAATAACAATAATAATAATAATAATAATAATAACAATAATAATAATAATAATAATAATAATAACAATAATAATAATAATAATAATAATAATACAACAAGAACAACAACAGCAATTATAATAACGATTATTATACATACACTAATTATTTGTTTACAAAACGTTCGAATAGTTTATATATAATTGATGACAATATGTTAAATATAAAGAATAAAGAGTGATTATAGTATCGAAATGCGATAGTATTCCGCATCATTAATTGTCTGTACGCATTCGATAAACAATTCGGTACAGCCGCTTTGGCCAATTTGTGGGTTTACGATCCGGCGTCAGTTTTCGTTCGATAGGTCGATTAAACGGTTTATCGACGCGCGAATGGCACATTATTTTCGTGAAAAGCGACTTTTCCGGATGGTTATGTTATGTTTTACGTGAATATTATTTGTAATTAAAGATGCGTTATCTGATCTCGTATTTGCGATAGTTGATTGTTGTAAGTTTATTTTAATGTTTACGACAATTATATTTAGCGTTTATGTTCGAATCTAATTTGTAATACGTAGAAGAAAATGATAAAAAGCAAGGGAAAAATATTGGAACAATCAATTCGAACTGTTCCCAATCTAAATGTAACGAAAAGTTCCAACATAAAATATTATAGGTGGTGCGATTAAATAACAAACTACGTTGCGATCTTTCGACATGCACTGATACTTGAAAATACATTATTGTGTACAGATTCTATTGATTTCATGAATTTTATGAATACATCTTCGAACGCAATATGTAAATTACTGTGCAACGTTGCTCGTCGATATCTGCCACATACGAAAATACTAATTTTCGATCAAATTGACAAACGCATCCGCAAGAAGATAGAAATTGATAGGAAACGCTTCATATACGTAAACTATTTTCCATATTCATACTTTTTATATTATATGCAAGATAAATAATTCAAATGCATAACTCTCTCTCTTTCTCTCTCTCTCTCTCTCTCTCTCTCTATATATATATATATATATATATATATATATTTCTGTCTCTGTCTATCTTTCTTTCTTTCTTTCTTTCTTTCTCTCTCTCTCTCTCTCTTTCTCTTTCTCTTTCTCTTTCTCTCTCCCTTTCTCTCTCTTTCTCTTTTTCTCTCTATCTCTTCCTATATTTTTATAGATTACAAGTAGTAGTTTTCAAAATGGATCTAACAACAAAGTGGTAAACTCGAAAATGACAGATCGATCAAATTTCAATGTTAATCGATCACGAGACTGCACTTTCTGAAGATGATCGTACGCTTTAGAAGTTTCCTTTGAAGATTCAACAGTTTTCGCGAGGCAGAGGACGGCCATTAGTCAACCGTCGAGACGGAAACATCGATACGCTTTCGTCCGATCATTGAGAATGTGCATACGGTTCCAGCCGCATCGTTAATACATTCGGAAACACTCGATAAACGAGGCTACATCGTTCGCCG
>NC_140813.1:9390000-9435000 GCF_050613455.1 Vespa mandarinia | reverse complement strand
ACATCTAACAATTTTTATCTAACAATTACATCTAACAGTATAAGTAATCGCTTATATGGTAATCGAAATAATGCACTATATGTTTCTAATCAAAACGAAAATTTTCAAAACGTTAAAATTCTAAAACTGATTCTATCAAGACCACAAAAGAATTCAACGAATTGGAATGAAATTGAAATCATTCCGCAACGTAAGAAGAAACGATTTCCTTCTGAAATATCTTATCTAAATCCACGAAGTAGTTTTTCAATAGCTTCTGTAGCTAACGTAGCGAGAAATTCGGAATTCCGATAACGTGGCATCGGCAACAGATCAAACTCAAATTAATAGGCCGAATGTCGATGTCGTTCGATGTCGTTTTGTTCGACGCTGTCGTTTTCCTGCGAATCGTTTCGCCGGTAGTGCTCGATATTTTTGGCCGATTGCACGATGGTCCTTTCGTTGCGAACGTCGTTTGTGGTTTTACGAATTGCACATCCGAAAACGTGATATTTTTTTATTTTGTTTTTATTTTTTTTTTTTCAATTCTTTTTCTTCCATGAAAAAGAATATCCAATTATGGGATATACAATATTTCGATCGATAGAATATTTCGTATGCTTTGTTAGAATAATTGTGTGTGAAGTTATTAAATATGATTATACGTAGATACTTATATATATATGTAAAATAATATAAAATTATTGTAACTACTTACGAATGATGATATGTAAATGATAGCATACGTTCAACTTTTACAAGAATTAAGTAGAATGTTGAATGTAACATGGATAAAAGTTTCGAAAAGAAGAAATAGTTGTTTTAACCGCATAACCAAAGTTCTAAGGGAAAATTCGAGTTCAGATCCAGTCGCGAAACAATTTCAAAGAAATATAGAAGAAAAAGAGAGAAAGAAAAAGAGAGAAAGAAAAAGAAAGAGAGAGAGAGAAAGGTTAAGGCTTACAGTATTCATAAATAGTAGTGCATAAGAGTACCGAAAGTGGATTTTCTAGGCTAGACTTTTTGAAAAATGAAGCTTTTGTAAACATCTCTGAAGGTCGACGTGAAATTCTCAAGTCTTTTTTGTACTTTTACGTTCTTAAGCATCATCTTTATTCAATGTAAGAATAAAAATAGACTTGACTATCACAAATTTATTTACACGTTAAATAAATACAAATGATCTTTTGTTTTTGACTCTTTGACAATAATTCGATATTCAATGTTGTCAGTTTAAAACTATACAAAATTGTTTTATCGTTCTTTTATTTACTTTATATATCTCCAATTTTTTATTCTCAGTGAATAATCCTTTTATCGTTTTTATTTTGTGTTACAAAAGGACAAACAGGAAAACAAGCTAACAAGCGTAACGTCATTCTAACGCTTAATATTGCCAAAGGCTTTCTCTGAATTCAAACCTTAGACATCTAGTTTGCACTCTTCGCTTTTAAACTTCTTTTGCTTTCTCTTCAATTCATATCTATTGTTTTGCTATACTCGTATCTTTTGCATTTTACATATGTTGTAACTCATAAATTGACGATTAGGAATTTCGTTTTTGGATAAATAGTTTTTTTCTTTATATTACTATAAATATTTCTTAATAATTACGTAAACTCTATTCTGAAGGCTTAAAATTATCAATATAAAAATTTGAAATATATCTTTAAATTTTATTCGCTTTTTTTCGAACCTACTTTCGTTCTTTTTTCTTTTTTCTTCTTAACTTGCCAAATAACTTTTAATCTTTTAATTATTTTCAAATGAAACGTTCGACTGATTGACTTTTAGAGATCTAAAATCAATGAATTATGAATATATATATATATATATATATATATATATATATATATTCATTCGAGTTGGTTTTACATTTCTATTGCACTTTATACCTCGATTGAAATATAATTTAATAACGTAATTCGCCAAAGTTCGTATTACATGATTTAACATACCGCTCGCTCGTGAATTTCCGATATTGGGGAAATAATTTAAGCGTTGAAACTAATCGCATGTGAAACGTATCTAATGCTCGAACACTTCTATTTAATCGTAAACGTTATATCCATGAATGATTATAGTGGAAATATTTTTTATTTAAGCATGAACGTATAAAAGAGAAATAACCGATATACATACATACATACATACATACATACATACATACATACATACATACATACATACATACATACATACATACATACATACATACATACATACATACATACATACATACATACATACATACATACATACATACATACATACATACATACATACATACATACATACATACATACATACATACATACATACATACATACATACATACATACATACATACATACATACATACATACATACATACATACATACATACATACATACATACATGCATACATACATACATACATGCATACATGCATACATACATACATACATGCATACATACATACATATATATATATATATATATATATATATGTATATTCGACAAAAGAATATATATCTATGTAAAAAAATATATATATACACATATGTACGTACATTCTACAAAGAAAAAAGATACTTTCAGTGACCATGCCATTCACGAGATAATTGCATCGCGTTAACGAGATTGTTATCATTCAAATAGCAATAATAATACTGAGAATTCGAGCGAATTTCGAACACAAAAAGAAAAAGAAAAAAGGCAACAAGCGCCACTTGGAACGCTCAGAAATGAGCGCATCTATTTTCAGACGACGACGTTGCGTTTATGAAGCCAGCCGATTAATCATCAGGCCGACAGGACCATTTACATCGGCCGATGATATAGAAATAATTCTTTTTCTTTCACGATTCCGCGAGAATTCTTCCATAATCGTTAATGATGAAAAGGTTGAATAAAAAAATTCTCTTATTAATGTGTTATTGAAAAAATTTGTATCGATTTCATTGATTATTTTTTCAACATTTGAAGAACATTTGATATAGTAAATATAGCGATCCTTAAACGTATCCTCGTATAAAAGTTTAGTCAATTAAATGAATTGAAAATGTGTGTACGTTTACTTAAGCGATTAAGAATTTAGACTCTAAATGGAAAAAAGAATTATAGAGCACAAATGATCAAATCAATTAATCTATCTATATATTAGGTCAGTCCAAAAGTTCGTGCGCATTAGTAGCATGTATGTATGTAGCAAAATGCGCACGAACTTTTGGACTGACTTGATAGATATCAATATAAAATATTTATTAAAAATAGTTAAAATAGTTGCGAAAATCTCTTAATAAAACAATCATATTTGAGTCAATAAATTACTTCAGAATTTACGAGACTCGAACGTATTCATTCCTCATGTTGGAAATCCATCGAGAATTATTATCAGAGGCTAGGAAGCTGTCGCGCTTATTGAGAAAACGCAGAGCGATTTCCGGCAGGTCAGAGACACGTTTCCGGCCAACAAACTCGCGTACACACGTTTGCTCCAAAACGTGATCCGTTCGAACTTCTCTGTTATCGTTTAAATGTATATATATATTTAGATGCATAGATGTGTGCGCACACATGTTATATGTAGATTATGTTTACGTATATACAGGTCTGCAAGAGCATGTAAAATCGGACAGTCGGTGTAACAAAGCATAGAATTGTAATTGTTTCATCCCCCAACCAATTCTCCCATGCTCTCAACGCGATGCTATTGTTCCTTTTACGAATATCAAACCTCGAAGCCCGTCGCGAGAAAGTGACGCTTAATCTACACTCATAGATCGCGTTCTCTCACTTCTTTTTGTTCTCGTCTAGACCAAAACGTGCGGATATTGTCGACGCTATCGCAAATTGTTCGTGACAGGTCACAGAAAAAGGGAAAGAAATATCAAAGGACTGTTAAACTTGATATTCCAATTTATCTCACAATTTATTCTTCAAATTGAAAGTCGTTGTAATTACAATGGAAAGAACGTTTTTATAATTTGTACCATCATTCCCATCTTTTTTATTTTTCCATTTACGTTATACTTATATCATTTGCGATAAAAAAAATATATTTAAATTTATCATATAAATTTATTTGTAATTTGTTGAAAGTTGAACGATAGGAAACTTTTACTTCAAATATTTATATGAGATAGATTATTTACTTTCTATATTAATATTATTATTATTATTATTATTATTATTATTATTATTATTATTATCATTATTATTATTATCATCATCATCATCATTATTATTATTATTATTATTATTATTATTATTATTATTATTATTATTATTATTATTATTATTATTATTATTATTATTATTATTATTATTATTATTATTATTATTATTATTATTATTATTATTATTATTATTATTATTATTATTATTATTATTATTATTATTATTATTATTATTATTATTATTATTATTATTATTATTATCTTTATCATTATTATAGTCGTACATTGTTTAGTTTATTACAAATATGATGGTATTTAAGAAAAGAGCGAAAGCATTGTTTTTACCACAAGATGTCGTCAACATTACGAGTGAAGTTGTTTAATAAAATTCACTAGAATTGTAAGATCGTTTGTCGCGACCCAACATTATAATTTACAGGACTGCTTTGTTCCCGTCTCGACGGAGCGCATTATCGTTTCGTCTCGTCAACTTGAGCAAACTTTCTACCTTTCTCTTTCTCTTTCTCTGTTTTTTTTTTTTCTTTTATGTATGAAATATATTTGTAGCGCTAATGAGAAATAATTCAAGACGATGCTGGTATCTTGTTTGAAACAAGAACATGACGCGAGATACCAGAACGAAAAATAATTCTCATATTCAGAGATAATTTTCAACAGAAAACTGAGGAACATTTATCATTTCCTCTTCGTTTCGCTTTATCGCACGACTTAATTCGTAGTATCTAATTTCACGATCGATGAACACGCTCTAGTATTGGATAGTATAAATTTTCTTTAACGAGATGGTAACCGCCGTTTTCACGAAACTTAATGAGCAATCGATCGTGTTTCTCCTCGTTGAAAAGTCGTTAGAAAGATCGATTAATGAAAAATCATCTAATTATCATTGAGTCATCGTTAATATAAAACGAATTCTTTCTGAAATGGAATATTCAAAATTTATTAATAAATAAATTATTAATAATTAATTAATAAATGTATAACTAATGAAAAATTAAATAAATATGGGTATTATAAATTACTTTAGATTAAACTTCTTATCGTTTTTAGAGACTTAAGGCACTACTAACATGTATCGTATCTACGCTCAGCCATTTTCCCATCTAAACTTCGGGGAGTCTGTTTTCTCGGTAAACACGTCTTAATAAACGTTTTCACCTCCTCTAAAGAAGATGTAGAAGACATCTGATGTTTCTTCGAAGTCGCTCGTTTGTGAATATAAACAATGGATCTTTTAAACTAACCTCGTTGAGTAACCACTTTGCTTTGAGCTCCCTTTCTCTCTCTCTCTCTCTCTCTCTCTCTCTGTCTCTGTATGTTTCTCTCTCTCTCTCTCTCTCTCTCTGTCTCTGTATGTTTCTCTCTCTCTCTCTCTCTCTCTCTGTCTCTGTATGTTTCTCTCTCTCTCTCTCTCTCTCTGTCACTCTGTCTTTTTCTCTTTCTTCCTCTCTTTCTCTCTTTCTGTCTATTTTTCTTATTTTCTTTTTCTATATTTCTCTTTTCTTTTTTCTTTTGAAGTCGTTCTAAAGTGATATTAAAGAAAATGAGATTTTGAAATAAGTGAAAGCAATACCAAGAGTATTTCCGTTCGATGGAACGCACGAATTTCAAATTCTGCTTTTATTCTAAAAAACAATAGAAAGATATAGAGAACTATAATTTAGAGAAAAGACGCGTAATGCACTAGGAGGATTTCGTCAGGCTTGGAATTTATTCGATACATTTTTCTCATCTTTCGATATCTAAAACATGAGAGAGAGAGAAAGAGAAAGAGAAAGAGAAAGAAAAAGAGAAAGAGAGACAAAGACAGAGAGAGAAAAAGAGAGAGAGATATATAAGATGTGTAGAAGATCGTCGCAATATCCTCTCTACTTGATTTACCGCAAGTTCGCATTCTCGAAAGTGCCATACTTACGAAGAGTAAGATAGCTCAGTCTCTGACTATGCGACATAGTCTAGAAGGAACTGATACCAGTAGAATTCAACATGTATCGTGACTACGACGAAGGAATTTTGAGAATTCGCTTTCATTCACTTTAGCGTTTGTGATATGAATGATAAAGGGGTTGTAGATAGCAAGAAATATTATATAGAAAGTGCTTATAATTTATTTTTACCTGATAATAAAAAAGATATTCAATGTGTTAAAATGTAAATTTATGAAATTTATTTTAATTAAAAATAAAATGGTTTTCAACAAAACAAAAAGCTATGAACGAATCATGAAAGCTATGAAAGATAAACTGTATTTTATTTATAGTAATTCGTATTGTTCAAATGTTAACTAATAGCGGATTTCATGCTAGTTAATCGATTATTCCAGCTTAATGATCATTTTCTTTTACGAAAGAGACCTCAAAGAAAGTAAATCTCTAACGAATTTCAAAATATATGTATATATATCATGTATATATATTATATATTTTATGATGTATACATATCATGTATATATATCATATATTTTGAAATTCATTAGAGATTTACTTTCTTTGAGGTCTCTTTATATACACACATACACAGACATACACACACACACACACACACAGTTATTATATGTAAAAAAGACGAAGCGCATTATAATTGACTTACACTTTAAGTTGTACTGTTACCATAGTTAATATAATCACGGTTAATATAATCACGGTTATAGACAGTATAACATATCAGAAAATAAGAAAGCAGATCATTTATCATTATTAACCCCATATATAAAATGAATTTTACCAAATATAATAATTCAATTAATCTTTATTTTCTCTGACAGTTTTTTCATAAATACATATAAACTTGATATGAAACGTTAGGATAAATCGTTTAATATATTCTTTTTAAAAGACTACGTTGATTTTGAATAATACAAAAAAAAATAATAATAATAATGACAGTAATAATAATTGTATATAGAATTTAGAACTGCAAAAGACACGTTGTAGATGAAGTATCTTCTACCCTTCTTAAATGTTTCTCTGACTCTCAAAGAAATAAGATGATGAAAGCTTTTGCGGCTGAATAGGCTACAGATGAAAGGAAATCGAGGAAACTATCGTAGTCATTGCGCCTTGGCATTTCCATAAAGACGCTTAGAATCCAAAAGATTTTTTTGCTAAATAATAATTGAAAAAGAGAGAGAAGTTGAAAGGAAATGTACGATTCGTTGATGAAAAATAAAAAAAAAAGATAATCTGATTGAACTTTGTGCTATTAACCTATTTTATTATTACATATATCTACGTGGTTTATTTTTAAATTATATATAATAATAATTATTATTTAAATTATAAATAATAATTGATTGCAAATGTATAAATATATCCATATATTATTATTTTTCTTACATTATCCTGATACTTATGAACTTTATCTTTTTGTTTTATTTAACAGATGACATTTAATATGAACAATATCATTATAAAAAGAAAAGGAAAGAAAATAATTAATAATAATTAGAAACAAGAAAGAAAAGGAAAGATATATCTTCATTTCAAACACGAAGAAATTAAATAAAAGAAAAAGTGGTACAATGTACTACTTTTGGTGTGTTCTGAGAAACTTTCAAGTGGCTCCACACGATTACAGTTCTTTATAGCTTTCACGATGAAATCCTGTATTGGTCTTCCTCTCTCTTTTTCTCTTTCTCTTTATCTTTTTTTTCAGTCGGTTGAATATTTTTTATGCGCAATATATTTCATACTCGATACATTTTCACTGTTCCCTTCACGGACATTTCTCTTTCTAGGTGCATTGATTTTAACGTGAAATTTGTTCGAGCGCATCGCTTAACAACGAGCTTCACTTTTTTTCATTTTACGGATATATGGATCTAGATGTATATATGTGTACCACGAAATCCGTTGAAAATGGAATTATAATTTGTTACTGACGCTCATCGTATTTCGTATAAATGAAAATACGACTGCGATATAACGATATTGTTATACCGATCAAATTTTATAATAAAATAAAAATAATTGGAAAAAATGAAATATACCACCGATGAGCTTCTATAAAAATTGAAATGATTTTATATTAACTGATGTATGTTACATGATAATAATATTATGATATTCATATTATAATGATCATAATGATCATTATAAACGGTAATCAAAATTTTTATGAATTTCGAATCTGAGAAATAATAAAAAAAAAGAAGAAAAAGGAAATCTTACAAAAAATAACAATGAAATTGATACGATTTGTTTTAGAAAAAGAAACAAAGAGGGAAAAAGAGAAAGAGAAAGAGAAAGGAAAATAGAGAAAGGGAGAGAAAGAGAGAGAGAGAGAGAGAGAGAGAGAAATAACAATACGACAAAATTTGTACTCGAAAAAGGCTGGCTTTCTAGCAATAGAGAAGACAAAAGATCACGACTTATAGTGAGTAAATCAGGAAAAGAGATAGAAAATAAAAAAAAGGAAAACTAAAGGAAACTCGTAAACGAATTTTCTGTTTCTATCTCTCACTCTCCCTCTTTCTCTCTCTCTCTCTCTCTCTCTCTCTCTTCTTCTGTCTTCTGTGATTCGAGAGCTCGTTGAATTTAAGCTCCATACCGGGGATTGCAATCTCTTCTAGAATAGGTTAAAGCACGGCTTCGATTTCGAATTCAATAGGCTAAATTCCATGATCTGAAAAGGAAAAAGTAAAATAAGCTTAGGCAATAAGATTAGATAATATGAAGTATGGGTACATGTGTATGCGTATGAGAGACAGATAAATATAATAGATAGATAGATAGATAAATAGATAGATAGATAGAAAGAGAGAGAGAGAGAGAGAGAGAGAGAGAGAGAGAGAATGATAGAAACCTTGAAAATAAAATAAAAATCATTGGAAAAAATGAAATATACCACCGATGAGCTTCTATAAAAATTGAAATGATTTTATATTAACTGATGAATGTAACATGATATTAATACTATGATATTTATATTATAATGATCATTATAAACCGTAATCAAAATTTTTATGAACTTCGAATTTGAGAAATAATAAAAAAAAAGAAGAAAAAGAAAATCTTACAAAAGCTTTTCTTAATAAAACTTGAAATACGTTTTATAAGTAAACAACACGTTTTTACGAAAAAAATTATCATCCAATTTCGAATTCTATTTTTCTTTTAAATATCAAATATCTTTATTTCCGTGCAATATAAAATTCAAAAAGTTTGAAAACTTTTTTACGAGAACTTTTTAAATGAAATTCATAGAACGTGCTTTAATAAAAATAAACGGATATCTATTTATCTGTGTACCTACTTATACGAACGGGTTACGTTCTTATTACTTTCTTGCCATTGAAGATGGTAAGTACGTACTAGGGCAAGAGATAATCTCAGTTTATAGCGTTTTATTCGTCTATTCGAACACATCTCCTTTATACCAACCTTTCATAAATCCTTTCGTCTTCCGAAACATACCGTAACTCGTTTGTGGTCATCAATAAAATGAAATTTTACGTTGGGATATTATAAAGCATAGTTTGTTAGATGAAAACTATATATATGTATATATCTATATATCACGTATATGTATTCACGATAACGAAATTAGCAACAATGGAATAGAAGAGAGAGAGAGAGAGAGAAAGAGAGAGAGAGAGAGAGGAAGGGAGATAGAGAGAGAAGGAGAAATTATTAATCGACCATTATTATGTATATTATATTACAAATTAGAATGTATAATGACAATACGTAGGTACATACTATATCTTGTTAGCTTTTGATAATTCTCCGATTAGGAGATTCATGTCCGTTAATTATAATGATCTCATAATTTTAATCTTATCAGGACTAATTAACACGCACATAAATGTCCACTTGTGGATATATTTAACGAATTTAAGTTAGTTTTCGTACGAGTATTGTACTTAAATCAAAGAGTTTAAAAGGAACTGGAATAAGAAATTTTTATATATCTTTTCTTTTATACTATATATATATTATATATATATATTATATATATATTATATATATATGCATGCCTATATATTGGAATGACGTTCATAAATTGTTATAGGTTCTTTATTGTTATAATTATCATTAAATTTGTTATAAAGTAGATTTACTATTAGTCATTTTGAGGCTGAATGATAAAAGCATATTAGAAAATACTTTAGGTTCAAAATTCTCTCCCTTTTTCTCATTCTCTCTCTCTCTCTCTCTCTCTCTCTCTCTCTCTCTCTCTCTCTCTCTGACTAGCAGTTTCTCTCTCTTTATGTGCCTTGAATATACAGGATATTAATATCACCCTCTCGCTACTCCTCTCCATGGTCCCTCTTCCGTTGCTCGTCTCTCTCTCTCTCTTTCTCTCTCTCTCTCTCTCTTTCTCTCTCTTTCCGTCCCTCTTTCCATCGTTTCTTCTTCGATAATATCGTCAACCTGTCGCCTGTTGCGTAATCAAGTAAAGTAACTAGTATAATCGTTCCTCGATTTTCTACAAAAGGGATTTACATTAGCGAAACTTCTTCGTAATATCTCGTTCATTCTCAAAAGTCATACAAATTGAAATATATCAAATAATCATTGTTCATACATTTTTTATCCTTTTCTCTCTTTTTTTTTCTTTTTTCACAAAAAATAAAATCAATATGGGGAAAATGTATTAATAAAATCAAATTATTTATTCAATGGAGGCTTCTTTGTCGCGGATAATCTGAAATATCGTGAAAGGTATACTCTCAATTCGGAACGTACATTATGCTATAAAAACGGGCGTGTGGACGACGACGCGAAGTTTTCAATGAAGACAATGGCACCTGGCTGCGAGCCATACGGGAGTAGTATACGTTGCCGAGTGGATCGTTCATAGTACGATATATTGCACAAGAGAGAAAGAGAGAGAGAGAGAGAGAGAGAGAGAGAGAAATATAACGATTAACTTGTACACGTGTGAATGTATACGTGTCTATATCTGTATAATAGTGTACTAGCTTGACCCAATGAAAACGTTTCACAGTTTTTCATGTTTTTCCAACATTTTTCATAGGGAGACGTATTTTGATATGGAACGATTTAAACAAACTGAACATTCTTTTTCGTCATCGCAAAATGAAAATATTGAATCGTTGGTCGAATAATAAAAAAATAAAAAGTTTTTCATTTTTCTTTTTTTTTTTTCCTTATTTTATACAATATAATATCTATATTAATGTAACAATGATCAATGATATGTCTGTACGTACACGATTAAACAATTTGAAAGATTAAATATTATATTTCATATCACGAAGCGAAGATATCGAAATTGTTTGACCGATAATAATTCGTAGTTTATATAATTAATAATTAGTTCTTTTTTCTTTTTTTGTTTTTTTTCTTATATGATACAACACAAGAATGTAATGACGATTGTGCTTTTTATCTTCGAAGGCTTACTTCAGAAATGAAAAAGATCTCGTTGGTTGTCATTGCCAAAAATAAAATTAATTATTATTCTCGGAATCGCCTTGGTACGCCATTAAAACGTGCGAGGAAGAGTGGAGTATGACGGCACGAGGTATACTCGTTTTGTTAATAGAGCGTTCCACGACATACGCGCCGGATTGACCCAATTCTTATTAAATTCCTGGCAGCCAAATCGATTCTGGCTCTATGTTTCGTCTGCTCGTATAAGCACAAGCGTCTTCTTTCTTATATCCATAGGATTCACAGATGAGAAAAAAAAAAGAAAAAAAAAGAAAAAAAAAAAAGAAAAAAAAAAGAAAAGAATAGAATTCATTATCTCTTTCTCTATTTTTCTACCTTCGTATCTCTTTTGATCGTTTCATTATTCATCTTCCTTTGTTCTCCATTCTGACTAACGATATCAAGTGAAATTATTAAGCTAAATTAGCACGTTGATCCAAATTTTTGTTTTTTTTTCTTTTTTCTTCTTTTTTTTTTTTGACACGAAACAAAGAAACTTAGTATCAATGTCATTCATCGATGATACGTAAATTGAACGATTCGAAATGAATTGTTTTCACGAATGTATCAAAATGTCAAATAATTAAATCTATAGCAGTCGAGATAGAATTGAGCTAGTTTTAACATACCTAAGTATGTGCGTAGGTACATGTTCATATTACTATCTTCGACTATCTTCGTACTCACTTAATTTAATATCACTGGAACATTGAAAGCTTCTCATAAAGATTCCTTCGTCTTTCATTAAAGCAAATCGAAATTATTCATCATTAAATTTCAAACAACAGAGACAGATGCACGAACAACGACGAACGAAGTAGAACTAGTATGCTGATTAATTGTTGAATCGATTCGTTAAGAGAGAGAGAGAGAGAGGGAGAGAGAGAAATGTAGTCAATTTTGTTATACGTTCGAAAAGATTTGTCTTCTCTTCCTTTTTTTAAGTTTTACTTTACCTCTCTTCCTTTCTCTTTCTCTCTCTTTCTCTCTCTCTCACTATTTCTCTTTATCTCTTTTTTTACTTTTTTGCATTATTTTCTTCTTTTTTTGCTTTTTTAAAATTGGTTCACTGGTGGCCGATCGAACGGGAGGTAAATTACACCGAGAACGGCCTTTGTTCTCTAATGACACGATTTCCCCCTCTCTTTCATCTCTTCTCTCTCTTTCTTTCTTTCTCTCGTATTCTCTCTCTCTCTCTCTTTCTCTCTCTCTCTCTCTCTCATCGTGAAGTCTAGCGTAATACGAGTTAAACGCTCGCACAATGTCTCTCGCCTCTACTCGCATGCTTTACGAGACTTCCATTGAAAACTTTGATCAATGTTTATAGGAAGAACAGAGTTACTTCGTACGAAAAGTCATAGTGAAATTTAATGGTACGCTGGATATAGCTTGAACGACGTTGGGAGAGAAGAAAATGGAAAAAATGATCGGACTCGAAAAGGGCGTGGAGAACGATGCCTCTCTTTTCCTCTTTTATTTTCTATGGAAATTTCACTTCTAAAATCAGCGGCCGATGGTATATATATATATATATGTATATACACATATATATATATATGTATATACACATATATACGTACCTACTTGGAATTTTAAATCGGTATAAAGAAATGATAAACAGGGAAATGAGAGAAAGAAAATAACGGGAGAAACTCGTTCGATAGAAATTTTTTTTAATTCACTTAAGATCCTAAAAACAAATATTTTATGATATAAATGCGTCGTCGAGTTTGAAGGAAATTTAATATATTATTGCTTGTTGGTATTTGTATGTGCATGATAAAAGCCATTGCTAAAGCGAATGTGATGTATTTCATAAGTAAACGAACGATCAATGATAAATAGAGAAGTCTTTATGAATAATGAAAAAGATAAAAGAGAAAGAGAGAGAGAGAGATAGAGAGAGAGAGAGAGAGAGAGAGAGAGAGAGAGAAAGAGAGATAAAGAAAATTTCTATAATAATACATGTGACAGTGATAGAAGTCAGTGATCGAAAATTGTATTAATCAGACAAATCGATTATTGATCAGATACATATTTATTACTCACTATAGTAGACAATTGTAATCATTTTCATAAAAAATCGAACTCGCAGTGTATTATTATGAAAAAAACGTTCGCATAATTGAACTTATTTTAAGATACATAAAAGCTAAATATCTCTTTTAACGATATCTCGATGTCATTTTTAAGAGATTTCAGATGCTAACGACACATATTAATCTTTAATGTCGTTCAATTCTTAACAGAGGGATTTTGATTTTGTGGACAGAGAAAAATGAAGCACATTTGAAGAATGAGAAAGGGAAAAGCGCGGAAATAGATATTGAGAAATACTGAGTAAAAAGGAAAATACTTGGACGAAATACAATAAAAGACTTATAAAGATAGACTGTGTGGGAAAACAGTAAAACTGTACGGAAAAATGGTGGGGAGAAAGGGAAGAAGAAAATAAAGAGAAACGGAGCGAAGGAGATGAAAGAAAAAGAAAGAAAAGAGAGAGAGAGAGAGAGAAAAAAAATAGAAATAGAAAGAGAGAGAGAAAAAAAATAGAAATAGAAAGAGAGAGAGAAGAAAAAAGAACATAACGTGGAAAAATAGAATGATGGAATTTTCGAAGTATCGATGGAACACTCGAATGACAACCGTTCGAAGTAGTTCGACGTATCGTGATGATACACGATAGAATGAGGGCGGGAAGAAGAAAGAGTGAGAGGGGAAGAAGAAAACAAAATAAATAAATAAAGCGTGGGAAGAAAAAAGATTTAGCTGACCGGTCGAATTAACGAGAAACGAGGGAAAACAATGAGTGTGCGCGCGAATAAAACGTCAAGCGGAAAAAAAACGGCTGGTGCTGAGCGAAGTGGTTGAAAAAGTGAAGGAAAAAGAGAAGAAGAAAAGAGTCTTAAAAAGGGGGAAGAAGAAGAAGAAGACGAGAGAGAGAGAGAGAGAGACAGAGAGAGAGAGAAGAAAAGGAGAAAAGAAAAATAAAGCAAAATTGCATGGAGAACTTTTCCGTAATAAATGAAACGAAACGTTAAGAAGAGGGAATAAAGAATGGAATTAAAGAGAAAAAAGGTCAAAAAGAAAGAAAGAAAAAATGAAAGAGAGAGAGAGAGGAAGGAAATACAATAAAAAGAAAAATACACCTGCGTGTGCTAGAATCCAGAAAGAAACGTTCTTCGATGAAATATTATCGAGAAAGGGAAAAGCGATTGCAGTAAATAGTAGCGTGGAAAGTAGAAAAGATGGGACGGACTGGCAATGAAAATAAGTACTAGCGAGGGTTATAAGGAAGGGTGTTGTAGAAGCGTTTGAAACGGCTTTGGTAGGGATAAAAATTGGTGAGAGGAAAAAGAAATAAAGAGAAAGTCGAAAGTAGTAGAGAAGCAATTGGTCAATAGCTTAGTGCAACGGGAGCAAGAAAGAGAGAAAGAGAGAGAAAGAAAGAGAGAGAGAGAGAGAGAGAGAGAGAGAGAAAAGGAAAAAACTAGATAGGCAACTAGTACGAGCATCGTATTACATTTCGCGTCGTATTTCGTAATTTTCTAAGGTAAAAAGAAAGAAAGAAAACAAAAAAAAAATTCGATACGTTGATACTAATTGATCGAAAGTGTGTCAGCAATGAATGATTATCGCTTGGATTTTTAATAATTTTCGAAATCCTTCGTTAATACGAGTACTAAATTACCGTGAATAATGGGCACTGTGAAAAATACTAGGTACAGTACGTAGTAAAGTAGAGAAAAGTAAAAAAATAGTAAAAAACGAGCAGTTACAATACCATCAATAGATTTAACGGAACGAAGAGAGAAATAAAATTACGGTGACGTCTGAATTTTATAACTCTCTTTTTAACCTTACCTTTATACCTAATATTGGCTAGCTAACGGAAAATTCGCGATGGAAAATTACATTATATTAAATTCCATTTATTTTCGTTTTCTACGTTTTTTTCTTTTATTTTTTTCTTTTGCATTCTCTTTCTCTCTCTCTCTCTCTCTCTCTCTCTCTCTTTCGCTCTTTCTCTTACGCTCTCCCTTTTTTATTTCTTTAATATTTTCTCTCTTTTTCTCTCTCCTTCTCTCTCTCTCTTCTGAAAGAGGTTCGATTACTTTTTTAAAAATTATTATATATTAAACGATATACTTTAGTGTATTGAAGGAAAAAAGAAAAATTTACAGAGGCAATTTCCTCTTGTTCCAATATGTATTGTAAACTATCAAAGTGAACAGGAAAAGATGTAAACTGAAATTTTCGAAGGTTTACTTTCTTCCTTCTTTTTTTTTTTTTCTTTATTTTCTTCTCTTTTTTCCGTCATAGAGATCGAATATTTTTTGAAAGAGAACATACGAAAGAACTTAACGTAAGAACTTCCAATACGGATTTCAAAGTTCGCGGTAATGTCGATCGACGTATCGAGGCAAGATTCTTTTCCAAGAAAGTCAGGTTTCTTTCGCAAAACAAGTCGTACGTGGATTCCTTGAGAAAGTCGTTAAACTGGATGGATGAAGGTTTCGTTTACGGGTTCGAAAGTATCAGAGGGAACCCGATAGGTTCAGAACACGATGTGGATGGGGTTCAAGATGCTTTCCTTCTCTCTCTTTCTCATACGTCAAGAGATTCGAGTATCGAGCATGAACGATAAACGTTCTGGACGATACCACGTTTGCCTAGATCTTTCACAAGGAGAAAGGCAAAGAAAGAGAGAGAGAGAAAAAGAAAGAGAGAGAAAGAGAGAGAAAAAAGTACTTACGTTCTCCTTTAAAGAAGATAGAACGATCAACGAAAACGATCGGTGAAACAACGGAGACAATTACAAGCAAAGGGCTTTCTTCAAGTTTCGCAAACTCCGAGTAAATTTCCTTTTGTTGCGATCAATCATTTACAACTGCGTCTCGGAAAATTCGTCTCGTCGTAAATCTTCGATTTACGAGATTTCGAATTAGTTGGATCATCTCGAAAAGAAAAAAAAGGAAAAAAAAAATTTCATTGATATCTAAGCTATTTAGTAAATTCATACTTTCATTCATAATGAATATAAAAAAAATTACATGTATATATACATATATATGTGTGTGTGTGTCAGTGTATATATATTTTTTAATTTACATAACTAACGAAACTGATATTTTGTTATAACAAAATCGTGAAACTTGTTCGTTTTTAATAACAATTCTCAGTTACAAACGAACTATGGATATCCGAAAAATGTTATCTTGTAACGAACAAAAAAAAAAGGAATTGTTTTTGATGTGATTTTTTGTATAAATATCGGAAACTTCGCGGAACATGTATTCATTTATGATCAATATAGAAGATCGATTTTCCTTTTACAAATAATACTTTGAAAATCGGTTATCCGGGGAGATGTTATTTCAAATTGAAAACGATACGTATGAGAATTTCAATGACGAGAGGAGTGTTTATATCCTGACCGTATCAATGTTGATCCAGCATAGGTGCAAATATTCGCGAATATTCACGGATTCTATCACAATATTACTAGAAAAGTGAGAAAAAAGAAAGAGAAAAAGAAAGAAAAAGAGAAAGAGAGAGACAAAGAGAGAGAGAGAGAGAGAGAGAGAGAAAGAGAGAGAGAGAGAGAGAAAGAATATTCGTTGAACAAATGTATCGTGTATCGGAATTTAAACCGATTTCGATAATTTCTCCTTCGTATAATTTGCTCCAATAAACTCGAGAAAGTTCAAATAATAAACTTTATTATAGTAAAATACATTAAACAAAATAATAAAGAAACAGAATTGATGAAAACTAAAGATGATACGGTTTGAAACATTCGAATCATAAAGTTAAGCCGATCGAGTCGATCGATTTTGTTCGTTCGAGAAGAAAAGAGAAAGACAAAGAGGAAAGGTAAATAAAGAAAACGGTTTCAATGATTTTACCATTGAACCGTAAACTCATTCCGATTGCGAACATACGAAGAAGCACGTACTAGTAGAAAAATGAAGATATTGATTCTAGTAGTAACGTGAATTCGTTGAGACAATTTGTCGTTGAAGTAGCATTTCGTCGAAAAAAAAAGAAAATAAAAGAAAAAAGAGGAAAAGGAAAAAAGAAAAATTAAGGATGGACTATGCTTCAAACGGAATCACGCGAGCGAGTTCTCTTTTCACTTGAAATTTCAGCGACGCTGCTTTGTAATGACTTCGGATGGTTGTGAGCTTGGGGAGTCGTGTTTACTCGGTGAAAGGAGAACGAAATGAAATAAAGGGAAAACCGCGTGAAAATTCAAGCGGAAAATGTTCTCCACGTTTCTACGCAACGTTGGATTTTACAGGATTGAACAGTATTGAGGTTCTTCGTTAAAGGGTCAGCGATTTTGTGATTGTTAAAAAATAAAAGAAAAAAAAAATAAAAGGAGATAGAATAATCGTCGAAATAAAATCAAACGTTACATCGTAATAATGTACTCTTTGGTTATAAAAAAAAAAAAAGAAAAAAGAAAATTAAAAAAAGAGATCGTTACTATATACGCAATCAACGTGAAGAGAAAATATTCTGCTTCTCAAACAAAGCCAAACGCAATTGACTTGTCAATATTAAATTATATGAAAAATGTGAACGTACGTATTGTATGAAAACACAAGTTTAATAGAAAAGTTTGAGAATAGAGCTGAATGGAACTATTACATAAACAAATGAAACTATCAAACAAGTTTGTAATAGAGTGTTAAAATATTTAATAATTTTGTTCGTACAACAGCAACGATTTTGCATTTCTCATGAGAAATATTATCATATATTATATAAATAAAGTTAAAATGAGAACGTAATTCGATTCGTGCAGATATATATATATATATATATATATATATATATATGAATATATTATATAAAAAAATATATATGTGCATAAGAGAAAGAGAAAGAGAGAGAGAAATAGAGATTGAGAAGTGATATAGAGAGAATGTCGAATTTATTTAACAAACCGAATTAATAGGGAAAATAACAACGTATCTTTATCCACTTGTTTTTAAGACCAAAGAATAATATTGTATTTACTCGATTATGAGTCACGCATTATTATATTTATTATCAAGCACGTTGGTACGACAGTTTCTCAGTTTGTCCTGAATATTATTCGTGTGCAAGGGGAATGTCCGTCGTTTTCGTTGAGAAATAGTTACCTCACGTGTAGTACGTATATTTTAATTATTTCGTCGAGAGAAAACAGACTGTTTGCCAGAAAGCGTGAGAAAGAGTGTGATAATAAATGAACAAACATGTATACATAAATGTATTTATGCTATACGCGATAACATTAGTATTTTTAGCTTTGAAAAATAAAAGATTTTTTTTTTTCTTTAATTAGCGATAATCAAACAACGATTCACATCGGTTTTAATTCAATGGCTCAAAACATTTAAAAATCTCTTTATGATAAGAAACAAAGAAAGAAAAAAGAAAGAATAGTGTCTAAAAATCAGGAACGATGTTATTTACTGTGATAATTGATTATCCATCGATAATTAATTAATCACGTGGAACCTTTGATTTTTCTTACAGTGAAACTTCATAATGCAAGCTGTGCTTATATTACCAAGATGGATGACGATATGTCAGTCTCCTGGGATGTTTAGAAAAAGAAAAAGACATGGATTTATTCAACTTTACGTCACATCTTTCTGTCATCGACATATCAAATATCTTCCTATCAAAAAACCTTCAGCAATATACCTTCTTCGTCTCTTTCTTTTTTTTTCGTTTTCCTTTCTTCTTTTTTTGCTTTTTCTCACTCTTCGATCGATCTTCCGAATCAAAATTCCGTTGACGTTCGCTGGTAACATCTAACCAAACCCCACGTTCTTTTTTTTCCGCTCGACATTCGTTCCTCTATATTGTGACACGTATCTCAATAAAATATACACGAAACCAATGGGATCAGACAAAATGGGATACGGCACTTAATGCGAGAAGCTAGAAAGGTATTTTCTTTTCCTTCTATCTTTTTACCTTGTTCTCTTTCTTTCTAGTACATTTTATCGATTAATTCTAGTCAAGGAAGGAAAGAGAAAAAGAGATAGAGAGAGAGAGAGAGAGAGAGAGAAGTGCAAGTTAAGAGTTTAAGAAAAAGAAGAAAAAGAAGAGGAGATGGAAGGAGACAGTGTTAAATCGCTTTAAATTGCTACGAATTGCGCTTACGCTTTAGTCGTGCAACCAACGTACCGCTCCGATCCTTCTGTTAACCTTTCTTTCATCACGGGTCCTTTTCCTACTCCTTCTTATTGAGCTTAAGAGCAGCATCCATTTTGGTTATAATTCCGAGCCGTTCGTTAGATTTAAACAGTCAGGAAAAATTTGTAAGCTTGTGATAAAAGAAAAAAGAAGAAAGAATATAGCGAAGAAGGGTTGAATGTTGAGGTTGAATGTAATAAAAAGTATCAAGGACGTCGGCCATTTTGTTTGCTAAAGATCAACCAGAAAAATCTCAAATGTTTTACGTTAATTCTCTTTTCTTTTTCTATGTATATCTTCGGGATGCAAAGTAATTAAATGATAATTACAAAGGAATATTTTTAATTCGTAATATTTCGTTTTTGAATATATATTTATATATATATATATATATATATATATATATATATATATGTATATATAATGTATTAAACGTATGTATATAAATACGTTGAATTTGAAATATTATTATTAATTTACTATTTTAAACGTTTCGTGAAGAATATTCATTCATATATTGTAGAATTAGCATAATTAAAATGTAGAACTATTTCAGTTTTGGTTAAAGCTTAGGATTACAGTTCCTAAAGTTTGGTTTATACTACTCTGCTCAAATAGTAATAGGATTTACACGAATTTCTCATACTTAGAATCATTACCGATTATCTGACATACGTTAGGATATTATTGTTTTGTGGAATGTCTGAATATTTCATAACAAACAATTCGAAGGAGCTGTCCGATGTTTCATATTTAGAATAAATATTCACATGTTTATAATAATTTTGGCTAACAAATCGAGGAAAATATGTTGATTATTTTCATTCTATTTCATCGCTGTTGAAATATATTAAATATATGCTAATAAGGAGTATTAATATTCGACATTTTGAAGCCTTTTTTATCTTATAGAATAATCAATCGATTATTATTATAAATAATCAATGATTTTCTTAATCGTCTTTTGTGAATATAATAAATATATAATATGATTAATGAGCATATTGGAAATTTTCATTAAAGTTACAAATATAAAATAATTAATTCGCAATGATCAAAAGTCTAATAATGGTAATTATTGAGAATATATGGCCAAAACGTAAATAATACAATATAAGAGAAATTCCATATGTGGAAATATAATAAGTGAATATTATACGTGTAAATAGTTTATTATAAAATTTATTTTCAATATTTTTCATGAAGAGATAGATTAAAGAGTATCGTGGACGAAATTTTTTTTACCTTTCATTTGTTATAATTTTTTATATTATCCTATTATATGGAAATTTTGTTGTTTTTTTTTTTTTGTTTTAAAAAGAAATCATAATAGTGTTGCATTTTATTTAAATGTACATTTTAACGTACAACGATAATAAATATATCTATATTCAAATGAAATGTAATTGAGCTTATAAAAGTATATCATAGTATAAACTTATAATGAAATAACATCAATGTAAATATTTTTTTACATGTTGTGCGAGAGTGAGCATTTCTACAACGTGCAATGTATGCATTTGACGCTCAATGTTGTGGATATTAATTTCGTGCAGCCAGAGTTTCGATCGACGAAAACTAGAAAAAGAGATAGAGAAGAAGAAAGAGAGAGAGAGAGAGAGAATTACTCTTCAAAATCTAATGAAAGTATATTATTGTACTTTGTCTAAAAGTCAAAAAAAGAGATAAAAGGAAAAAAAAGAAAATTGAATCGTTCTTTCTTTATTATCTTTAAAAATCTAATAATTTTAATTATTAGAATATTACAAAATATTAAAGAACATATAAGTATACTATTGATTGTATTGATAATTAATTTTTAAAAAAGAAAATTATATAAATCCAAATATCCTGATTGAAAGATATATATATATATTTATTAACAAATTAGTATTTCTCTCTATATTATTCAACTTTATAAGCATAGAAACTTTTTAAAAAATTGCAAAATTTATTTAAATTATTCTTTATATTACTATAGACATAATAAAAAAAATAACTATTTTTATAACGTAATTTTTTTTCTGCTCTTATACATATTCATTTGTCTACTTCCATGTTAACTATAGCATTTTGAACAAAATTTCAATTACTTTCTGACCATATTTCAAATGGATATGATCGAATAAAAAACATCTAATGTCTTATAAAACATTTTATATCATCCACGCGCGTACCGAAAGAAGTTTCTATTATCAACGCGTTAATGTATGCTTCCGCAATTAATTAATTACGTACTAGTCAAAGTAACGTAACAACATGCTTCCGTCTATTGAGGCATCAAATATGTCGTAGTTTGAAATTTCACGCGTTCCAAAAGCAGAAAAGTGACGACTCCAAAAGACCTAACCCGTCGTCTCTTACATTGTTCCCTTTACCAAGGAAGAAAATCCAGGCATGGTGAGCTCTCGTAAGCACGTACAGCTACTACAAAAAGATTCCTACGGGATTCCTCTCACGACATTTGCAGCCACGTATTTTATTTCCAAGCGAAAACGTTCGAGGCAACTGTACCCCTTACAGATCGACTTTTTTCTCTCTTATTTTCTCTCTCTTTTTTTCTCTTTCTTTCTTTTTTCTTTCTATTTCTATTAACATTTGCGAGAAAAAACATTGGAGAATTGAAAGGCTACGTAACGAGCTAAATAAATTTCAATTCGGAAATTATCTTTTACGTTAGAAGATACTTTTACTTTGTTTTTTCCTTTCTATCATTCGATAAACAAATTAAAAAATTATTTCAATTGAAGTAAGAAATATTTTACTTAAAATAATCAATTAAAATGTCTTATTTCTAAGAAATATGCTTTTAATAATTACGTCAACAAATATTAAAAGTATTATTTTTGTATAATTTATGAATATTTACTTTTATCAGTTTTCATGATGATAAACATGTTTGATTAAAAAATAGAAGTTTTATTATAATTGATTTTTCACTTATGATGATACTTATTTATGAATTAACCTTACACAAGGTATAAATTTATTTTTTATTATTTCTCCAGAATTTTGAAATAAATTCTAATAGTTTCTTTAGTTTCTTAATCATTCTAAAAGTTTTCCATAATCAATATTTTTTGCGTACTTTTTCTGTTACAAGAGATAACTAAATCTATATACAAATCTATATAATACATATACACACATACAAACAAACAAACATATACATGTGTGTGTGTGTGTGTGTGTGTATATGTATATATATAAATGTACGAACGTTTTAAGTTATCAACATAGAAGATCTTAGAAAAGTAACGACTGAATGTGACGGTGACCGATGATCTTTTAGGATCAAGCATGACATAGGGCCGATTTAACGTAGCATCCGTCATCAAATCGAGATATGGTTATCGGTAAGCAGAAGGAGATTCTATCGGTATCTATGAGGAATTGCATACGTGCATCGACGGATCAGCTAGTTAACAGTGGACATTGCTTCCTCTATGAAGATAATCTGATGCAAGTTCGTATTAATGCATATCAGTTCCTGTAACATTATTGGATATTTGCTATACATTTGTCATGATGGTAATGTTAAAAAGACGAAAGATGAATCTTTTCTGTAAATGAATTAAATATAAAAGTAGAGATTATCTAAAAATATCCTATTGTTATCATTATCGAGTGCATTAACAGTATCTAATTTTCGGATCGATTATTCTTACAAAATTTAACAGATTTTTAATTATTTTTTATATATATTTTGATATTATATATAATAATATATATATATATATATATATATATATATATATATATATATTAGGGGGACCGGAAAGTAATGTCGTTTCTGTGCATGTCGATATTTGATTGTGATTAAAAATAAAAACTTATTAAAAATTTATTCGTTTGAATTTAATTTAAGAAAGCGACATTACTTTCCGGTCCCCCTAATATATATATATATATATATATATATATATATATATATATATATTATTATTACATTATATATTTTCGTTTTCTTTTTTTTTTAACAATTTGGGATTGTTTCGATATCGTTAATTAAATATATATATATAAAACGTCAATTTAATTCGTGATTTAGATTTCATTTAGTATTCTTAATAATGTCAGTAATTTTTAATTTTTTTCTATATTCGTTTGTATTAATATTCTTTAAATATAGGAGATATTTTAACATTGCGCAGTTTATAACCGACATTTAATCCAAGCGAAACTCAGGATTACCTGCTTGCAATTATTTGTAATCAGTAATGTGCGAAAGCCGAGTTTTAGTGTAAAGAGATACTTCTGAAGAGCGAATTACTAAGAAGGTAAAATATCTGTTCATAGAATCTCATGATTAGTTAAAGTTACAAAAAAATTTAATAAGAGCAATTCGCATGGCACTACGCCAATTAAAAAGTACATGTAAAAATATTCTTTTTTTAACCCCTGACCTTTCCGAATTATAAAAGTTAACATACTTTTTTCTTTTTTTCGATGGATACATATAATTTTGTTAGCATATTTATATAGTAGTGATTATTTGCAATAAAAATCATATCGCAGTAAAAAAAATGGTCATTATGCATCGTTTACAAAATAATTGGGGTATTAACTGATTGATACTGTACAGTAATTAATATTGCACTATAATTGATACTGTATTTCATACTCCATGTTATTACAAATATATTATTTAACGGTCGAGTATTTTGATGAATTGTAGAACAACCATTCTGTTCTATGTAACCTGAATGATGATTGTTTTTTATATTGTGGTATCAAAAACTTACTTTAATCCTTCAGATGCCAATTATTTCGTAAACGATATGTAATAGTAATTTTTTACTGGATATTATTTTTATTACAAATAACTATTATTGTATAACCTAGATTAACAAGTTTCTGTACATAGTTAAGAATTGAACCGACTTTTAGGATTATGATTGCAATCTCTGTTATGTATACACGAAAACAGTAATATTGATTATTAATGAAACATTTAATTTGACTTTATTGATTTTTAAAATATAAAATAACGTAATGAGATGAAGTTAGACTCATATTAACATTAGACCTTGATCTATTTTGTTTATGGATTTAAGGATTAAAATTAAATAAAGGCAAAGATTTTTCAATCTCATTTAAAGTGTCATTAAAATATTGAAATTTAATCACAACGTATGTATGGCGTTTTCTTTCACAAATTTTTACGTGATTTCAATCAAAATCTTTTATAATAATATTGATAACAGTAATAATAATGATTTCAATTAAAGACTGAATCAAAACTTTATTTATAAAAAATTATTCGAATATCTCAAAAATTTTTCCTTTATCAAGCGTGAATATTCTCTTCCGATGTGAATTAGATAATCACGGTTAAGATAAATGACTTAATTTCCTATCTGGTGAAAATATTAAACGGTAACATAGAAATTTATTATTTTTTCCTGCTTCGTTATTTAATAAATATTTATTTAAAAGTTTAACTCCATTTGAAGAATATTTCATTTCGGATGATATCGACGACACAAATGTCTATTGTCCTTCATAAAATATGCAACAAGATTCTTTTAATGTAAAATCATAAAAAAAAAAAGAATAAAAAACAAAAAAAAAGGAAAACGAAAAAGCATGTACAATATAAACACATATGTATATTATATAACTTTTCGAGTTTGTCTACGAAAAATGTATATGTATATATGTGTATGCGTGAGTATATTATATTCCTATAATAAAGTAGTAAGATTTCTCGAGCGAGAAATACTCTAAAATTCTATTAAGTCCGCCAGAGAAATGTATGCGCATATTGTATCGCGTTATACCTAGTATTACAAAGTCGAGCAACCTTCAGGCAAATTCTCTCTTTCTCTCTCTCTCTCTCTCTCTCTTTCTTTCTCTCTTTCTCTCTCTCTCTCTTTCTCTCTCTCTCTCTCTCTATCTCTTACTCTCTTTCTCTCACACCCGCACGCACACACACGCACACAAACACAAGTATACCTAAAAGAGCTCGTAGATTGTATTTATCTGATAACAAAATAATTTACACGTTTCTTGAGTGTTAATAATTTGGTTTAATTGAAGTAAGAACGTAACGAATTACAAAACCTAAGATTATCACGTAGAGAAATGTGATTGTTTCTCCGAGAAAATTGTCTAGTATGAAGTGGCGCAAGAGAAGAAATGTGAAATTAAGAAAGATCGATGATACGACGGTCTTAAACGAAATGCAATATCGAAGGCGTTGATGGAAGAAATTTCAGGAGAGAGCAAACGGGAAATTGAATTTCGTATTCAACGAGAAAAGTCAACGAGACAACGAAAGCAACGAAAGCAACGACAACAACGACGACGATGACGACACGTTTCTTCTTCTTTCTTCTTCGCTTCGATTACTCAAGATATTAAATTTACTAACTGACTCTTGGTAAAAAAGAGAGTATCTCTGCTAGCAATCCGTCCTCGTTGATTTCTTTTTATTAAGTCTTCAAATTAATCCTTTCACGCTAATCTTTTCTTTTTTGTATTATAGAACGATCGTTACAGTTTAATTTCTTTTAATGATACATTCTATAATTACTAATTAATAATTCTTTATATATATATATATATATATATATATATATATATACGCTTTTTAGATTATTCGATCTTATCTTTTCTAAAAGGAAAAAGAAAAGTACAAGAACAAAGAGAATTTGTAAATAGCTAAGACGTTTTAGTAAGGAATACATTTTATTCGTTCTATAGCTTTGTTCATACATAATCATTGTTCTTTTACAAAAATTTCCGTACGATCACTATGGAACAACCTCGCGAATAGTACAACGCCCGTCAACGGTAGTAGTTATCTGACGAGAGAGATAGAGACAGAGCTTCTCACAAGTTCTTCAGTTTCAGAGAAAGAGAGAGAAAGAGAAAGAAATAAGGAAAGGCTTCATCACTGAGTAACTAAGAGAGAAATAAAAACGAAGAAGACAAATAAGAAGAAGAATAGAGAGAAAGAGATAGAGAGATAGAGAAAGATAGAGAGAGAAAGAGAGAGAAAGAGAGAGAGAGAGAGAGAGTAAGAGAGAAGGTTATACTTCGTGTAGCTTTTTTATTCGTCGTTTGTTCCTGCCATTCTTCCGCTTTTCTAACGAGACATGTATTATGTACCAACTTCGCTCGTTTCAGGAACATTGCGAAGGACAAACGATGATGATGACGATGAAAACGAAGACGAAGACGTCGACATGTAAGATGTGACTTACGAATGATAATAGAACAAAATATATTTCGATTTTTTGAGTGATCGATTGAGGTATTTAAAATTTCATAACAAAGAAAAAGAAAGATGTTTTGGTATTGTGCAACTAATGAACAAAGAATTGACGAGACGTTAAACGTGGATATATTTTTCAGGTCGATTTTATGAAGAATTTTTGTTTTTTTTTTGTTTTTTTTTTATTTTCATCGATATCGTATTTTTACGAAGGAAGACAGGCTCAAAGACAATAATAGTGATGGCTGTTATTTGTTGGATGAGACGAACGTTATTGAAATAGACACGTCTACTTGGCAACAGTACTTTCTCTCTCTCTCTCTCTCTCTTCGATAATTCATCTACCGACAATACGTATTTTTATCTTTTTCAAAAAAAAATGACGTCATTGATCTCTGATGTTTTCTTTCTTCCTTTTCTTTTATTTTGTTGTATTACATGTCTACATTACGATCCTTAATCTTTCAAAAAGCGAATTCGAACTATTATTTGTGAAAATAAATGTAAGCGAAATTAAAAAGAGAAAATCATAAAAGATGAGGATGGAGTGAAATCGTTTGACAAAATACAAAACGTATAATCTGAAATTCATTTTAATTCGCAGTCATTCCGAAGTTCTTTTATGAGATTGAAATATGAAAGAAAAGTTTTTTCGAGAAGCATCAAATAATTATCGATCATTTTACCATCGTAATATGTATGTCATTATATTGAAGCTTATTCGTTATTTGTTCACTTCATATATACGTATTTTTATAAATCATTTATTTAATACTCATCATTTTAAATATGAAGAAGCAATTTGATAAAACAATATTTGCTTGTTGACAATAACAATATTTGATATAACAACATTTGATGTTTACGTATGATTTATAATTACGTATGATTACGTATTTATATCTGAATCAATTGATGATTTGTTTATTTATATAATATATTAATTCGTTACATTTTACGATTAAATGCATGTGTTTTTCCAAAATTACATATTAATTATTTTAATGTTGTTTAATGCACGTATATAATGTATGAGGAAAAATTTGGTTTACCAATTAATATTCATAAAAAGGACATCATGCACATTAAAGGATTACTTTTTCTATTAAAAAGATTATCTGAGATAATTATTTGAAAGAATCTTTGTTGGACGAGAAAAAATTCAATTGGTCAACAAAAAAAAGAGTAATATATGTCTACGAATGAAAAAATAATAATCGAAAAGAATAAACTCAGCTTAATATTAAAAGTTAATATTATATTTTCAGAGGGAAAGAGAGAGAGATAGAGAGAGAGAGAGATAGAGAGAGAGAGATAGAGAGAGAGAGAGAAAGAGAGAGAGAGAGAGAGACAGAGATGTCTTTCATATTGAAATAAGTGTTGAAACCTCATAGGAAGTTTTTGTTGGTATCACTATAACACTTTATATAACACCAACGTAATTAACTTCCTGATTACTTTCAACCTCGTAACTTTAAAAGTCTACTACCCTATTTGTATGCCAAACGAAGGGATGTTAAGGAAAGTCTGATAGTGAGTTTAATTTCAGTCACACTCGTTGAAAATTATGCCATCTAAGAAGGAGACAAACTCGACGATTCAGACTTGTTGGAAATGAAAAAAGAAGATACGATAAGAGCAGAGAAGTGAAAAGAGAGAAAGAAAAAGAGAGAGAGAAGGATAGAGAGAAAGAGAGAAAGAAAAAGAGAGAGAGAAGGATAGAGAGAAAGGGAGAAAGAAAAATAGATAGATAGAGAGAGAGAGAGAGAGAGAGAAAGAGAGAAAGAAAAATAGATAGATAGATAGAGAGAGAGAGAGAGAGAGAGAGAGAAAGAGAAAAGAGTTGAGTAAAAAATTAAAAAAAAAAATGAAAAGAAAAGTAGAAATGTAGAAAAAGAACAAAGATCTCCACTCATCTCCCTCGAGTCTTTATCTTCGACATAATTAAATGAACTCATTAGGGAAATTTGTGACAAAACAAGTTCACAATTTATTTTATAGATCTCTAGTTATTCATAACAATATTATTTATATTATTTGATATTACATATCGTAAGATTAAAATTCATTTTCGATTTAATCGCGAGTATCGATATTGTTTTCGAGATTTATATATTTGTAACCTTTTACGGGAACGAAAAATTTTCGAAAGGAGCTATGTACAAACTTCGTTGGATATAAATACGATATATAAAAGAAAATAGCTGCCAGAGTAAAATGGGCACGGCGCTTTCAAAATTCTGCAACGTATGGTAATCTCAATTCGAGTCCTCGTTTCAAGCCCAAAGAGCTGCAAAGCACTCTTCTCGGTAGTGTACGAACGGATCTCATACCACCAAGTGGTTGTAAATGTTGCCGCAGTGTCGAGTATACTCTTCAAAGTGAGAGCCAATTTGCTTATTGCTTTTTCATAGGAACGTGTCGGGATCTACATAACGAGGTGTCTCCTTGTACAATTCTTAATCCTAAATATTTTATCGATGAGATGTAAATCTAGAAAAGAGAATTTTTCGAATTTCAACGAACAAAACAATTTATCCGAGTAAATAATTGCCTCGTTGGTAAGCGATTCACAGGATTTTTCAAGCAAACCATTTCTTTTCATTCGATGTTTTAATGATTACGCGAGTGTGTAGGAATTCTCGAAAGAAAAAAGAAAAAAAAAAAACAAAGTAGAAATCAAAAAAAGGAAGGAAAAAATTTCAATTCAAACAACATGTGCGCCCACGGTGAAATAGTTTTTTTTTCTTTTTCTTTTTTTTCTTTTAAATCGCTTCTATATTTTGCACGCGTTTGTAAGGTTTTAAATTAGTGCGAATGCGATAGCGAAATTTAAATTAGTTAATTATCTTATTTTTACATACATATATACATACATACATATATATATATATATATATATATATATATATATATATACTCTGAATTTCAACATCGCATAGAGTTTGATAAGTACGGTCCATTTTAAATCGAAATTTACTTGGAAGGCGGCAATTCTCCGCGGACTATGCATTTCCCTCTAATCATATCGCTGACAGAACTCGCTGTTTCTAACGAAGTTGCTGAAATTGCACCATGGCTGTTCCTTAATTAGCACCACATGTAACTAGATGAGTCCTGATCATTATTTCAGCGAAGCCAGTAAGGAGAAGCATCTCTTATACTTCATCACGGCCTTTAAGCTCTATTTTGAACTTAAAATTACATTACCTATAAAATTTTACAAAACTTTTAATTGTAAAGTTGAAACTCTAGTGTAGGTATTCTTCATCTTTGTAATTAACAATTTTACTTTGAACACATAAGTAATATTAGATATATATATATATATATATATATATATATATATATATATATATATTGATTCTCTTTTCGATTCATAGGATTTTTCAGGCGAATGTATATATATATATATATATATATATATATATGTGTGTGTATGTGTAAAATATGTAACTTATATAATATATACAGGATGTCTCGTTTATTTTGAAACATTGAAGTATTTCGTGAAGAATTGAACCAACCAAAACGAATTTTCCATAGATCTGTTTCGTATGCCAATTTTTCTTTTTCAGGTTAAATGGCAGAGGGAAATTTCAAGGGCAAATTCATTTTTTTTAATGGAACTATATATGTTTTCATCGACAATTGCGTGACATTTGTTGAAACGAATTCAATAACGTGCCACATGATGCACGTTGTTCAATATTTACAAATATAAAGTATTATAAATTATATTAAAAATCTAGGAATTCCTAAGGAGTATAATCTCATATCTTTGTATGCCAGTTGTTAACCTGTCTGTTGTAAAGAAATTTCTTACGAAATGAATTTCGTTTACTTGGATTAGAAAATTTGAAAATCATAAAAAGATAAGAAATTCATCCTTCGTTTACAGCACTATTATAATGTATTATATTGTATCTATTGTATTATATTGTACTATATTATTTTGTATTATATAGCCTTATGTTTTATTATATTATATTACAGCACTATTTATATGATAAAGTAGATATTTCTATTATTATCAAATACAATATATATATATATATATATATATATATATATATATATATATATATATATATATACTTTTCGTAACCCTATCTGGAAGATACGGACTGACTAACTCGGATTATTTACTCTTGGTTAATACATACGTACTTTATTGGTACAGATATTATACTTAAGGCGTTACAATTAAAATACTACAATTCTTTTCTATTTCCCTAATTTACTCAAGGCTTTACTCGTTACTTTTTGTTGGTTTACTCAGGACCTTCCTCGTTATTCCTTGCTTGTTCTATCTAAAACTGTCTCTCCGTTGTTCTTTTCTCACGTACACCCCGTAGACTTCCTCATCCCCACTTACATTTGTGCATACGCATTCAATAATCCTTATCGCTCTTTGTCCTATTCCTTATTTCGTTGCCTATCTTAATCATACTGCATTTCCATCTTACTCATTCTCTCAATATCTCAGCTCATTCTTTTCCTTTTATAAACAACATAACCCACAAAGGATAAATCATGATTGGTCAACACCGACCAATTTATCTCATACACGCACACAATTAACTGATTCTAGAACTTTTCATCTTTTTATTCGACTACTGATAGACTTACTTATCTCATGCAAACAACTAACTCTAGAACCTTCCATCCCTTGTCTAATTATCGATAGGCTTATCTCATCATACACACGACTAACTAGCTCTAGAATCTTCCAACCCACATGTATTCACTATGTA
Organism: Vespa mandarinia; assembly: GCF_050613455.1. Taxonomy (NCBI): domain Eukaryota; kingdom Metazoa; phylum Arthropoda; class Insecta; order Hymenoptera; family Vespidae; genus Vespa; species Vespa mandarinia. The sequence continues at coordinate 9,403,258 of NC_140813.1, read as the reverse complement.
TTACAAATAAAAATGAAAATAAAAACGTTAAAAGCGAAAAGAAATCCGTTGTGTTCATTAAATCCTACCATTGACCACTTTACCAAAAAAAAAATTGGATATCTATATCAAATTTTTGATAAAATGAAAATTTGTCCCGCAAATCGAGATTTGTTATTGGGAAACATAAGGCAGGCAACATTATGCCTACTTCTTTCCGCAACATATAAATCTGATACCGAATCGAATTGCAGGAAACTTCTTTAATTTGCCAAGGATTTGAAATTTCGGACAGGGTAACGTAATTTACTAAGAAGTGGCACAATTTCATGTACCACTATTTGCAACATTATATGATTCTGATACAAATCTCGATTTGTGGGAAAAATTTTCGCATTCTCTAGAATTTGAATTTTCAAACGAGTGAATACAGGTTACTTGAGGAAATTTTCGAGCTCTCCAGAATTTGAGATTTTGAACAGGAAAGAAATACTTACCAGTAGGTGGCATGTTTACATGTGCCACCTACTTGAACATTATGTGATCCTGATATAATTCTTGATTTGTGTGAAAAATTTTCACGCTCTCTAAAATTCGAATTTTCGAACAGTTGAATATAATTTATCTGGAGGTGACATTATATCCCGTTTGGATATCATATGATCCTATTATAAATCTTGATTTGTTGGAAAAATTTTCGCTTTATTTAGAATAGAAGAGCCAATTTTTAGGATAAGGGAGTTAATGGAAGGATTTATTGAATAACACAACGGATTTTTTTCACTTTTTATTACGGATTTATATTCATTATTATTAATAATAGATTATGAATACATTTGATGATTATATAAATATTTATAAATTTTACTTTATAATTTTCATCATAAAATTATAAAGTATGATACAATATAATACAATATAACATAATATAATATAATTTCTTAAAATTTCTTGTCTCCCTATATTTTGTTTAAGTTATCGATCTATTATAAACGAAATTTATTTCGTAGAAAGTTTGATTTTAATTTATTACATGCAGCCTAATCGACAGTCATCGATAGGTGATTATACTTCTTAGTCAAGTTTATAATATAATATAACATTTTATAATATTAAATGTCATCATATTGTATGTCGTTCATTTCGTCTCAGTAAATGTCATCATAGGGAAAAAATGTAGTTCCATTTAAAAAATGAATTTGACTTTGAAGTTTCTGCAAAAATAGAAATTATCATCATATAGTGTACTTGTTCAATTCAAACAAATCTGTGCAAATAATTTTTTAATAAGTTTAATCACTCGCAAGATATTTCAATTTTTTTAAATAAACAGGGCATATATATATATATATATATATATATATATATATATATATTGTTACATAGATACAAGTATAAAAAGGATTGAGATGATTTAACGTCATCTCTATGAAATGGGATATAAAAATGTACTTACTTTTTTCCAGCATTTACGTATTCTCAAAAAAAAAAAAGATTCACGAGACATAGACGTATGACTTCCTTTATATGCTCCACAAAAGACTTGCACATCCATAATGATTATCATCTCGTTAATCATTCTTGAAAATACATACAACCGTCGAGATATTTTATTCTTGCATTCTTTACTCGCCTACCTAATATTTTATCGTTTCGTCAGTGAGTTAATTTTAAAAATTTATTATGTCTTTCGGCATTATTCTAGAATGAATATCTTCAGAAATTACAATTCAAATTCAAATATAAATCAATGTTATCGAGGGTGGTATTATATCTCCTAGATGTCATCGACACACTCACTCACATTCAATTAATGCACTGTAAAACAACGAGACTCAATGGAGGCATCCAGCACATGAATAACATGAGAAGGACTCGTTAATAATCACCGAACTGCAATTTGACAATTAGATAATCGTTCGATTCTATGTCAACCACACAAGTTGTATATCTGTGAATTTTCGTTCATTTTCATTATTATATCGACATGTGACGTAATACAATTTCGATCATTGATTTGGAATATCGACTTTTAATTCAGCAGCCTTAGATGGACATTTAATTAAACTCAAATTAGTTTAACCATTCGATATCATACAAAATTCATGAACGTACGAATAAATTCTCGTTTACATCGATGAATTTTTCAAAATGATTGGATGATGATTATTATAGAGTAAAAAAGTCCGTATTTACATAAGTATCTAATTAAAACGGTGATATATCTAAAACTTAGAACATTTTCCTTTGCCAAACGTCGTTATAATACATTAATGAAAATCGAAAATTAGTATAAAACATTTACATTTATTTACTTATGTATCTTTATAATACGTGTCAAAGTTTTCATCGATAGAATACATTCATGCGACAAAATGATGCACTAAAAATTTCTGCATGTGCATTAACGCGTGAAAATATATCGAGCCGTAAGTTATGATAAAAAATCGTATACAGGAAAAAAATGAACGAAGTTAGGGCGGTTATTTCAAAAAAAAAAAAAAAAAAAAAAAAGATTCGTCGCAGTGACGATTGCAATGAACGTTGTGTACAATGTACATTAAATTCAGAGACTATAGTGCAATTACATAATAATTAATATTAAATTATATTCGGGACTTTTTTCAATACTCATGAAATATAAGAAAAATATTTTCTCGAAAAAATTACATTTTAAATTAAATGAAATATTATTTATACTTGTCCTTTTTTCTTTTCTCGAAATGTATGTTTCTACAGTTACATAACGCGGAGATTTCAGGCACACAAAATGAAAAGAATAAAAAGAGAACTACGAGATTATGTCGTCTCTGACATTTGTGGATCACCACTCACAGTTCTGGAACTTACTAATCTCCTTTTCTAGAATTTCGAATATCTCATGAATTTCCACTCACGATGGCACTTTTACACCTGCCGAGAACTCATTTCCTACTCTTAAGAGGATTCGTACATGCATTTACAGAGGATCAGAGAATCCAAGGTAGATTGAAAAAACATGCCATTTCGCCGGTCACTTTTAAGAAAGAAAATCTCTTCTGATTTTAACTTATTTTTTTTTTCTCGCTCGATTTTTCTCCTTTAATGAAAAAAAAAATTCTTACTTATAATTCTTCTTTTATTCGTTACTTTAATAAGTCGATTCGAATGTACTTATTTAACGATTGAAAAGAATTTCATTTCATTCGTTAGATCTCGTCTCATATAATCTTTAAAATTCATTCAAGTAAAAGATATTTCTGGTAGGATTCATTACGACGTTGTAATTTTATTTCATAGAATAGGATTCTCTTAATGAGATTGGATTTTCTTAATTCCCCTCAGGTGAGGCTAACTGTGAGTGACAGATTTCCCTTGGTGAACCCAACGTCCGTAACGGGTTTGTCAAGTCCGTATTCTTGTCCTTTTAAACATAACGCTTGACTTATATCTTCCATAGTATGTACCTAGCCACGTAAATCCGTAGCGACGACATGCGTTAATGTTCACATCTCCAGCACTTGCCAACTTTTGTTCCTTTCTGTATTGTCTCGTCATGCCTCTGAAAAGGACTTACAAATATTAATAGTTGTGCAACGTCACTTAAACGTGGTTCAAAGAGAAGACATCCTTCAGAAAGAGAAAGAGACATAGAAATCTCCCCCTATTTGAAATACATAGTTTATTTCCAACCTAGAAAACTACACTACACTCATTCTCTTATAACATTTCTTATTATTCATTTGCATACTTGGTGTTTAACTATTAAGTATAAAATTTATGTATTTTTCTTTCTTTTAAAACTATTTGATATTCATTTTCTTAATAGTTCATTGTACAATAGTTGATCTATTCCAAATTCTGAGGAGTAATAAACAGTTTTCTTGTTTTTCTTCGTCTATGAATTTTTTATTGAAAGTTAAAAAGCTTTCCATTTAGTTATCTCTCTCTTCCCCCCTCTCTCTCTCTCTCTCTCTTATATCTCTTTCTTCAAAAGATGAATATATTTATTCTATTTAAACCTCGTTTCTTAATATAGCTACATCAACTTAATTTTATTTAAATTATAGCAATTAGTAATAAATATTTATCAAACCTGATAAGAACAATACCTGGAATATATGCAAATTTTTCTAGGATTACGTATTCCTTTTATATAACGATAGGAAACGTGTGTATGAATGTAAGGAAAACGTTTGAAACATCTTTTGTATAGATCAATATGATATTATGATAAAATAATCCTTGTTTAACCTCTTCATTCGACCTCTGTTGTCTAAGCAATTTTTATTATCTCAGCTTAATCTAGAGGATATACAATATCTACTGTATATCCTTTGAGACTTATAATCTATTTTTGTACACATTGTATATTAACAAAGCTTTATAGTTACGAAATTTCACGTTATCATTGTCACGTTCGTGCTTTTGTTATAGGATTAGATATATGATTTTATAATTTCTAATAGTAAAACAAGAAAGATAATATGTAACAAGAAAATATTCTATCTTACACAATACGCATTATAATGTTCCTATTCTCTTAGATATATCGTATGACCTATACTATAAAATATAAAATATAAAAAATTTTAAAACAACTCACGTGAGAAGGATAAATCTAAAAAGATTGCCATACATTGTACGAAACATATCCTATCCTATATCTAGATTTATTTTATCGTTTTTCTCTATTTTTTAAATTCAATGTTTCGAATAGTCTTTAACAACCGTACTAAATTTTGTTGAGTTTATAAAATGAAATAATTTACATTATGCAATATTATTGAAACAAAACGAATAATATTTCGAATATGTACGACATTATTTAAAAGATCGTAAATATATTACAGTTAAATAAACTAAAGAGAGAGAGAGAGAAAGAGAAAGAGAAAGAAAAAGAGAGAGAGAAAGAGAGAGAGAGAGAGAGAGAGAGAGAGAAAGAAAAAAATGTGTTATTGAAAATAAAATTTTTATTTAAAAATTATTCCCACATGGTACTTAGTAAGCACCGCAAAGCAATTTGTCAAATTTCTTATTGTAGCTATTTCTGAGAGTTTACGAGACGACGATATTTCAGAATAAGTACGTATACACATATGAGGATGTGCATGAATAAAGTATGACGAATTTCTATACCATCGGTGGACAGTCCAGCTCTATACCAGCTCACGGAAGATTAAAACTTTCGTCAGCGTCGAAAGCTTCTCATTTTCTGTCCTTCACGATATGCTGTACCAACATATCTATATAAATATGAATAATATTTTTACATATACATATATATATTCGACCATATGAATAAGGCAACATACGTATCGATCGTTACAAAAGAACTTACGTTCGCTATATATATATATATAGTTATTCCATTTCGTTTGTTCGTGCTCACGCAGCATCTCATCGGGTGAACATGTACCAAATGAGAAAGATACGAGAACGAAAATCGCATTTTCCTAGGTCATTTGCAATAACGGTCATCCGAAATCGATAGTTACGAGCTTTTGCTAATTTATTTACGCTTTGATACATTTGTTCCGATTATAAAGTTCAATGCACATTTTTGCTAAGTTAAAAACTTGGGCCATATTCATAATCGAGTTTATTTTTTTATTGATTAGTATATTTCATATAATTCTTTTCATATTTTCTATGCAACATAGATTATATTTTTTACAACTAACCGATCTTTATTTCACAATTTTTTACAACTTACCGGTATTCATACACTTTTTTCGCGAATTTCTACTTATCTTGTATTTTTCCTTTTACCGTCTTACACCATACCCACCATTCTTCTACTCGAAAATTATCGTAACATTTATTGCTACCAAGATACTTCGCATAAATTCTCTTTCTCTCTCTCTCTCTCCCTCTCTTTCTCTCTCTCTCTCTTTCTCCCTCTGTCTCTCTTTTCCTCTGTTTCTTTCGGGACAAAATTTTTATCGCGATGTCGCCGCTTCCGTGTTGAAAATTGAATATCCACCGTCTTCATTCTTTCTTTTTTTATATATATATATATATACCGCGAAAGCGAAAAAATGATGAATATTCTCTAGAGCGAACCGATCTTTTGAAAATTTTATTTCGAATGACACGACACGGATTGTCGATTTTCTCAAGCTTTCTCAACTACAAATTCTCGTAAAAGAATATTTTATTACGTTCCATACTACAGAATTGGTTAATTTTAATACCACTATTTTCATTTTATATCTCCTTTTTTGGTTAACGTCCTTTTCTTTTTTCTTTTATGTTTATATACACGTTTTATATAATTGCTCATTTAATGTGATAGAAAGACTACTAATGGATTCATTCACAATATGTTCGATATTTTATCGAGTTTAGAACTGATATCCTACGGTCATTATCTTTGCATGACGATAAAGTGACTTTTTTTTATAGTTTGCGATAATCGGTATCTCGATGAAAATGTTTATTTAACACATTTAAATTTTAAAGCTTCAAAAAGATCACTGAAGAACTTTTTACGGTAAAGACTTAAAAAGTTAAATCGGTAAAATGAATATTTACGAGATTTTAAATGAAAGGACCTATACATACATACATAATATGGTTGATATCCTTATATATTTAAATATTACATAACATATAATGATACAGGAAACTATAATATAAATGATACTACGTTTAACTCATATTTTATTTAAAGCATGCAAATTGTATAAGATTCGATATATCAAAAAGAAAGAACTTTCAATTGGCCAATTTACGTTCTCCAATATCTCCTAACGTGATGGAGAATTTTCTCTGGTAAGATATTGGCCTGAGAGGCTTTTAAAACAAGTGCATCACTCAGGTGTGCAACATCGAACGTCCAAGCCTAAATCCAGATTTAACGATGCCGGCTGAAAATTAATGTTATGGAACCACCCAGGAGATGCGGTATAACCGCACACGTGCAACTTGCGGAGCATGAACGCGAGCTTCGAGTACTGAGCTCCAATGATTTATCGGGGAACGTGCCGCGAAAAGAGAACGAGAGAATAACGACTACGAGCCGTTACCAACTTTCATTTACAATACCAAAAACAAATTGAATAGTTCGTAAAGTCGTTCCTTTTTTGTTGTTACAGAAAACGAAAGGATATTGAATAAAATTGAAAGAAAGAAATAGCGAGTAAAATTGTAACAGGAAAAATCAATAGAAAGATAAATTTTCTTATGAGAAAGAAGAAAAGATATATAACTGACTAATCATTTATTTATTTAATAAATGTATATATACATATAAAATGTACATATATATATATATATATATATATATATATATATATATAACCAATGGTACCTAACTGTGTATAGAAAATCATCCACGTTTGCAGAAAAAATTCGACTCTTTCTCTCTCTCTCTTCCTCTCTCTCTTTCCTTCTTTCTGACAAGTTCTTTCGTTATACGAACATTTCAGGATACCAACGTTTCGATATTCGTCCATGTAGAAAATGAGATCTTTCAGTGAGTCTCGTTTCACCGTTGACTGCTCTTTGGTAAGAAAGAAAAAAAAGAAAAAGAAAAAAGGAATAAAGAAAAAAAAAAAGGAAAAGAAAAAGAAGAAGAACAAAGTGTTGAGCTTTGCCTATCTCAGCACGGTCTAATTTTAGTGAAGAAAAAAAAAATCGTAAAAACGTTCGACTTGTCCTCTTCCTCGTCTCTTCTTATCCTTTCTTTTATTTGGAAAATCGATCGAAAACCGTCGGTTAGAACAGAGAACGATTTTCATGCCACTTGGTGAGAAGAGCGTGAAAGCTCGATAAAGTTTTCTCGGATAAAAACGGTCGTAAGTATAATGGCCGGTAAGCCGTGGTAATCCCTTCTTCTTCTAAGATAGATGCGCAACTTCTTCCGCCCTTAGCTCCCGCATAATCGGTCGCATAAGCATGAAGATTCCACTTTACGAGTTATCGATGCTTCTACGTATGCACGTAAGTGTATATATAACTATATATATATATATATATATATATATATGTTTACACGTATATATGAATATATGTGCGTATATATTTGTGCGTATATATTTGTGCGTATATATTACGCATAAACATAAGAAGAAAAAAAAAGAAAGAAAGTGTAATATTATAAATTATTCTTAAAATAACGATTCTTTTTTTTTAATGGATGAGTAAATCTATGTAATGTTACATATTAAATGAAGTTTTATCGAGTGGATATACAAGAAAGCGATTTATATCTTTATTATCATAATATCAGGAAACACTATATTATCAAACTATTAAAAACTTTCTTTAAAACGAGCTTGAACTCCTTTTCTTTTCTTTTTTCTTTTCTTTTCTTTTCTTTTCTTTTCTTTTCTTTTCTTTCTTCTTTTTTTTTTTCTTTTACAACCATTTCCATCTTGGCCATACCGGATTTGTTTCTTCTAAAGACATTTTGAGAATTAACTTAGGATATTAAGCACTATAGAAGGAAAATTTTTCTTTGCTTTTTTCTTTCTTCTTCCGTAAAAAGATAAATAATAATCGTAAATATCGACGAGTGATATGTCACTCGATTAAATCGGATGAATCCTTTCGATTTATGTACATATGCAATGCTTAAATAAATTTATATTCCAGTCGATTATCTACGGTCATATATTTATTGAAATCAATAATATAAAATATTGATGTAAAGGAATAGAATAATTACATCAGTATTAAGCAAAAATATATATGTTTATGCTGTATGACTGTAGAGGTAAACAGCTTTCACATAATTTATTATAAATTTTACGAGAGTCCGATATTATATAAGTATATTATTTTGTTTTTGATACCTTATAAGAAATTCATATAATCTATCATTTTATTTCTGTCAATAAAAATCCTTATACGCAAAATATGCAAAATGATTTATGTTAAAAAATTTTTCCCTCTATTATTAAATTATCATTAATTATTTAATGTATCATTATCAATATAAAAAATGTATTTCAGCATATCGAAATAACTATTAATTGTCCTCAATTTAGTTAGTATAGATAACAATATCAAGAATGATATATATATATATATATATTTATGATGATTCGACAAAAAAAAAGGATAAACGCTCCTAATGATCGTACTTGCGTTTGGCGTTTTAGCCACGCATTAGCACGTTTGGCACGCTCACTAAACGAGCTCTCTCTCTCCCTCTCTCTCTCTCTCCCTCTCTCTATCTGGTTGAATGTTTGCTATCAGACTGGAAAACACGGCCACAGTGGGCTTCGCTAGTATTAGCATAATTTTCCTGTCGTGCAAACAACGACAAACTAGCTTGCGATCAATGTTCCAAAATTCCATCCAAATCCAGAACGGATTTCGTGGCTTAATGTTTGTTTAATCCTCAATCTTGCAATCATGACAGATGAAAATTGTTAATAATAAATTAAATAAATTTATATAATAAACGATGACTTGATTCTTTTGATTTCATACAAATCAAATCGATAAATATTTTCAATAAATCCTCCGTTTGAATTTAATTTCTCTTTATTTCATTCCTTTTTCTTTGTTTTCGTTAAATGCAATTTTGTTATGCGTTCGAGAAATCATTTTAATTCTCTGTAATTTTCTCCGTTGAAATGTTACCACCTCTCTAACCTCCAAAAACGATACTAATTAATTCTGGCCACGCCGTAGCATTCTCGCTGAATCGCATTTCCATCTGGGCAAGCTGGTTAAATTTTCATAAATCATAATACCTATCGGGCTACTGCTTGTTAAGTAGAATAATAAATCCACTTATGATTGTAATTCCATCGTGATTCTGCTTAATAATAAGTAATTTGCCGGAATTGTAATTTGACTAGTCTGTATCGTCTTACAATAGGTGAACCGTAAGTGTTATTCTCATAATTATCCTCAATTTATTTAGAAACAATTCAAAGAGACTCTATGTGCCAAATCGGTGTTAACAAAATTGTGAATAGGCAAGCACAATTTTATCAAGTATCTGTATACGTTATCTGTGTATTTGTTATCTATAAGTGATGTGTATATGTGCATACCTATACGCTCACTCTCTCTCTCTCTCTCTCTTATTCCTTGCTTTTCAATCTGCATTTAATTTATCTCCATCTATGTAAGCTAATCATATGATTTCGAATGACAACGTGTATTATACTATACTACATTGTTAAAATCATCAATCACGGTGAAAAGTGAGAGTTAATCTCTTTATTACTTTCCTTCGTATACTTTAAACTCATGTAACTCGATCATGCATACCTCAACAAATTAGTAGTCAACTATATTATCAATGACTTTCCACAGCTTTGAAAACGTCATGTCGATCAAAGAAAATGATAAATATAGAAAGATAAGAGATAATCATGTGATAAAAATTCATTCAAACTTTAAAACTATACGACGAGTGTCTTAAGGATAAACGAAGAAACGAAATATTTGCTTGGTAAAAGTATTTTCCTGAATGAATTATATTCTTTAATTGTTTCTTTTTCTTTCGTTTTTCTTTTTTTATCGGTAACTATGGTTCAAGATCAACGTATAAGATCAAAATGTGAATGCAGAAATGAATAAATATATTGATTTGATTTTATATTTTCTTTTATCCAGTTGTATATCTACTCTCTATCTTTATCTGTCTTACCGTCTCTCTCTCTCTCTCTCTTCCTGTCTCTCTCTCTCTCTTTCCCTTCCTTTTAAGACTGCTGGAAATGTTTCATTGTCTATTTATTCTTTTTTATTTGTTTTTTCTTCTTGTTTATATATTTGTCATCTCTCTCTCTCTCTCTCTCTCTCTTTATGTCAATCTGGTTACCTTTCTTTTGTTGTTTACCTGTTTATCTGTTTGTTTCTCTCTTTCTCTCTCTCTTTCTTTCTCTGCAATTCTATCTAACAAAGATTACGATGATTCTTATCGCGAAATCTTATTCGAGAGAAAGTCGAATATGCGGTAAAGTATTCTTGAGACTCTTGAGAAAGTTTGCGATCGATGAAAACGTTTTGCTTTAAAGCGATCGTCCCTTTTAAGAAAGTCTAAGCAAGACTCTAACTTTTCTCCTACCTTTTATGCCGACTCAAGAAGACCAAACCTCATCCTTCCAAACTTCTTTCCAGGTCGTTCATAATGGACGACTTTTTGCGCTGATCGAAAACTTCTCGATTTCTTAATCAGTTAATAATAAAAAGTTTTCACTTCTGAATAAAATCTTTTCGATTATCGTACATTTAAAATTAACATATAACAGTAAGAGTAATAAATCAATCGAAATTATTGAATTTACTACGATAAATGAATATTAGTAAAGTTTTTATTGTATAATAAATTTGATATCTATTTTATCCGTTTCAATTGTATATACTTATTTATTTATATACTAGAACAATGATCTAAATCGTAATATATTATCCTGATAGATAAACAAATAATGGAACTGTCCGAAAAAGAAAAAAAAGAAGTACCTTTTTTCTTTTTTAGAAGATTCTCTTACAACATCCAAAAAGAATAAAAAAATATCAGGAATAGTATAGAAAAATTTATGATCCACTGAAATTTCTTTCTCTTCTTTTTTGGTCAAAAGGATTCTCAATAAGCTGATTAGTCGATTCAAGAAACAACAGATGATTTATCTAGAAGAATGAAAATTCATTAAGAATCACATCTAATCGATTTGATATAACAATTATAATAAATTATAACAAAAAAGTTTTTCTTTTCTTTCATCTAACCATAAATCATCTGAGACATTTTTACGTTCGAGACATTTTTACGTTTTAAAGTTCGTTAAAATTTTATATCTCCTCGAAGAAGAAAAAGATTCTGTTACTTAGATACGATGTAAAGTATTCTTACACGTGTTTTACGATTATAAATGGGCCATAGTTTTGGGTCCATGACTCTGGGGAAAAGTCAAATAAAAAAGATGGATGCTATGTTTCGACAAGTTGTAGTTTTGCACTAACAGTAAGAATCCTAGTACTAGGAATGGACCAACAGCTCAGCATCACCACCATCGACTTTCGACCGGAAGAGATCTAATGTTACGATTCTCTCTTCCTTTCTCACTCTCTCTCTCTCTCTCGCTCTCTCTCTTTCTCTCTCTCTCTCTCTCTCTTTTAACGGATACTGGCTTCGAGCCCGACTACCCTTACGGAAATGTCCTCCCACTTTGCCTGCGGTCTACGAAGTTGCTACCGATTTCCGCTGAATCTCTGACTTTTCAGTCGGAACTTCGAAAGGAGAAGGAGTGAGGATAGAAAGAGAAACTTGGGTGAATTGTACGTGAACATAACCGAACTAGCGAAAGGAATATTTTATCTTTCGGCATTCTTTTCGAATTGTTACGTAAAAATTCTTTCCTACGCCAAAATTTTATCTCTAACAATGTATATATGTATGTCTCATATTATCATAAAAAATAAAGCAGAAAAATCATAAGGAATATTATAGGTGTGTTCGTATGTGTGATTCGTTTCTCGATTAAATTTATTTAATTAATTTAAAAGATATTTCATAGCTTTTTTCCCCATATGTTTTTAATATATAAGGATCTATGGAAATTATATTTCACCATAACCGGTGACGTTTTGATATTTACGATTTCCTAGATGGCTACATCTATACGTCAAATGTCGAGAAGCTTTCCAATATATAGCACGTTTCCTGGGACAGGCCAAATATATCCGTTGAATGTCAGCAAACAGATATCCTAATATTTACTAGATGTGTACCTCAGTATGAAGGAAGGATAACGGAAGGATCGATGATTATCTAGCGAATTTGACGAGTCGATTCTGGTTATGTTCTTTGTAAAAAGATTATTGGAAAAATATGACGAGGATTGATCGTACGTAAAACACAAAAAAAAAAAAAAAAAAAAAAAAAAGAAAAAAGAAGTCAAGTCGGACTTGTCAGCCGATTTGAAAGAATTTCAATATGTATCGAAGACTTCCAGAGCGCTTCTTTTCGTAGTTCTAAAGGATTTTCGTGATATCTCTTCGACACATTGATGTATTTCTTCATCAACTCATTTTTGAAAGTAACCACTTCGAAGTTACAGAATCAGGTCAGAGAATTCAAGATAAGGTTACATTGGGTTAAGGAAAAATCACTCGATCGCTTCCAATAAATTTTCGCCGGATAAAGAGGATTACGAGATTCGCAATTAAGGAGTATCCGTTCAGCTTAGAAATTACTCGGCGAACGAATTATATTCGAAAGAATTTATTTCCGATAAAATATTATCTTCTCTTTAATAATTACTTCGAACTTCACGTTAGATATAATTACGTTTAATTAATTTCTTACTTAATAATATATATATATATA
>NC_140813.1:9367500-9387500 GCF_050613455.1 Vespa mandarinia | reverse complement strand
GAGATAAATTTCTCCTTTTTTTTTATTTTTTTATTTTTTTTTTATTTCTTCTTTTCCTCCGTCTATTGTTTTCATATGTGAACGTTATTTTTCAGTTTGATGCCTGTCAAATCGGTTAAATGTTTGAAACATCTCCGAACATCCATTGACAAATTTGACGGGTATTACTTTATCGACTGATAATGGGATATTGACGGGTAAAATATAGATTTATGTATCTTACATTAGATTATAGAAAAATAATAAATTATACGAATGTGGTAATGATTATTACGAAGGAGAAATAGATATAGGAAGATAATAATCTTTTCTTTCTCTCCCTCCCTCTCTCTCTCTCTCTCTCTCTCTCTCTTTCTCTCTCTCCTTGTCTCTCTCTGTCTCCCGATCATTATTTTTTTTTTGTTAGAAATATTGTTTTTATATCAGTTCTTAAAAACTATTTAACTTCTACATTTTTTGACATCAGCATTAATATTATTACACGAATAGATTAAAACGATAGATACATATGTATAATTGTTTTTTTGTTTGTTTCCATAGTTATTATTTCGTTTTATAACGAGATCGATATATTACACTATTATAGAATTGCTATTCAAAATAATATAATATGAAAAGAAGTCGATTATATATAATTATTATATTATACATAAAGTCGATTAGATACATTTAATTAAACGTTAAATACTAATTGCAATGCAAAATGAAACGTTTGGTGATGCGTTTGATATGCAGTTAAATTCATTGTTAAATTTATCGTAATTAATATTCGTGAAAGAAAAACGTAAAAGCAACGTGCGTTTTAACACAGAACGAATTATTGAAAAACTCTATTCGTAAAAAATTCGAAATTCTGCTTAACCGGCTAGGAGCGAGGATTCGCAAACAAATAATCATGTTATGGAGAAATGCCAAATATTGCTTGACTCGATCTTTTTCCGCATGAGTAAGAATCATAAACTGTTGGACACATTTGAAAATGTTGAGAGATCAGATATAACTCTTATTTATGCATATTATACATTAATAAAATTTTAATTCTCGGTAACATTGTATTTATTAATCTGTAAAAACTAATAAATTATTATTCTGTAATAAATAATAAAATGTAAATATATAAGATTCGTGATAGATGTATTCTAATCGGTATTAAAAAAAAAAAATTGATTTTAACCCATAAACAAATACATTGATAATCATCGATAATAATCGACTTATTTTTTAATATAAAAATTCTAAGATATCATATAGAAATACTACGACCGGTATTACTATATAAAGAAATTCGTTTCGTACATTAATCATTATGAATGATCATTCAATAAAAGCTTAAGAAAAATCGACTTTTTTCGGGAGAATATCTACATTTGTTGATCGGACACGACTTTGCTATACGTGTCTGTTTCGTAGAGTTAGGGATTATATCGATATGTATGTGGACTGGCACTTCGATATCCCGTAGGATATCCGCTATGAAACTTTTCCGATTCATCATTGGTGTTTCTCCTGACGTGAGCAGGTTACTCTTTCACGTTTTGGGCAACTCCTATCAACGACCTGACTAGAACTCTGTCGAACAAATAGCATCCGAAGCCCGGGAGACAAAGTACTATACGTTATGTTATGATTTTGTTTTCGATTCAGGAGTGTATGTATATATATATATATTTTTTTTTTTAACTTTATTAAAAAGAATAAAACAATTTTTACGAGTGTTTCGAATCGTTGAATAAACGTTCTCTTCAACCCATGATTTTTTGTTATTGTAGAAATTTAAAACACGAAAATATTATACCAATTATTAAATAGATATTAAAGCACTAGTAACAGTAAAATTATATTATCATAAATTTTTTTTATAAAAAATTAAATTGTTGCATATTTATAACATTGCATAATAAAATACATTGAATATTAATATAATATATCGTAATTTGTTATCAAGGATCATTCATGCTAGTGTTAATAAAAAAATAATAGGTTATCTTAAAATAATAAGGTATCTATCATTAAATAAAATCATCGCTCGAGAATTTATCGATTTAACAAAAAAAAAAAAAGAAGAAAAAACAGGAAGATACATTTCATTATCATCTTGAGATAATGATAAAAAGTTGAGAAACATGGTCCCAACGGTATCATTAGTCGAACCTCCCTGATTACGAATAAGGGTGAACGTAATGAATGATGTGCCTTATTAATCTAATAATGAAGTAATCTTCCGTGGGATATAAATGACTGGGATGTTGAAAGATAAGGAAGGAACCTGGGAATATTAACGAAGAATAATAATTTTATCTCGTTACCGACATTCGTTGGAGTGAACAAAGCTAAACGAATAATGAACGAAGGTAAACGGTATTTACTACATCAACATTTCGCTCGTTCATTCGTTCATTCATTCATTCATTCGCTTTTAATATACTTTCGAGATTTAAATTTCTTGTTTTTGAATTTATTCGTTTCGGTTAAAATCCATAATAATAAATATCCATAAATAATACGAAATATTAAATATTACACATAATATTTGATGTCCACCTTTAAACCTGTTTTTACGTTTACGTTCAGATAATGAACGTGACGTAATTAACTACTACGAATCCTTTTATCGCTATAACTTTCCTTTTATAATTTGTTACTTATTAAAAATGCTAACCGTATTTTCAAACGTATTCACATACATTCAAATAGCTAATTTCATAATTTCGTAAAGTATAATTCAACTGCTATGATCTTGCTATCTCCCTTCCTTGTACATACAAACTTTTAATGTTAGTTTTTCTCTTCTTTCTTCTGCTTCTCTATTTAAAAACGTTCTCTTTTCCTACTTGGAAAATTGTTGAGACAAGAAATCTTTCAACGCAACAACGACGACGACGACAACGACGATGGAGCTTCGTGATTTATTTTTCTTTGCTAATTTTTTTTTTTTTTTTTAAATGAAGAAAGAAAAATTTACAAATTGTACGTATCTCGTTTTACGAATTAATATGAAATAATGAAGTTGAAATAATGAAATAATGAGTTGTAAGTAGATTTTGTTGAATTTAAAAGTTTTTTTTTTTTAATCCAACAAAAAATGAATAAAAAGTTTTATATAAGTTTTGTTGTTTTGGAGTCATTAAATATGATTGATAATAATAACTATTAATATTGATTTATTATGATATTTTAGGTTTAATTGGATACGTATGATTAGGATTTTGCGGAAAAAGAAAGTAGGAAAAGTATTTGAGGAAAGATTAATCTATGGAAGGAAAGGTTGTGACCATTGAGAGATGTTGGGATGGAACGTTAGAAAATTAATCGAATTACACCATACGATCGTACTTACATTTTATAATAATAATGATAATAGTGATAATATAGTATAATATAATAATAACGATAATGAAGGTATTAACTTTATATATTACAGTAATAAGTGAAACGTAAGAACTTACAATTCAGATTTTTCTTACGTAAGTTTTTATATCGTCATAAACGTAGCAAGGACTTTTATTAAAAATAAAGAGACAAACGGTTACATCTTCCATTCTCTTTTTCCATTTTCTTCTAAATTAAGATAAAAAGAAAAAAGGTTCTGAAATAAAATTTTCTCTAAGTTGTAATTACTATCGATCGATCTAGAAGTTTTCTCTCGTAGCCTCAATGAAAGTGCAACTACGTGCGAAGAAAATAAAGAAATCCTTGAAAAAGAAGAAAAAGAATGTAAAAGGAAAATGGAATTACGTTAGATTGACAGATGAGTAAAAGGTGTGGCAATGAATGGACGTGTTGGTACGAACAACGTGAGAATGATAAATGCGAAATGGCCTACAGCGTGACGCGATTTGTTCTATACGTTTTCAATGAAACAAATAGATGTGTAATTTAAAGCATTCGATCAATTAATTCCTATTGATCGAAAACGTATATTGAGAATCATACTTTTTTTCCACAAAACGACACAGAAGAATAGATAATCCAAAAGAATGACAAATAACGCATTTATCGTGATCATATTTTTCGAACTACGATTCGTACAAAAAGAAGTTGAAATTAAAGCTTAAAAAACAACACACACACACACACACACACACACACACATATATATATATATATACATATATAAATAGATATAGATAGATACATAGGCAAGTAGGAGATAAATAAGAAAGAACTTTTCGAAGAAATTACAATATCACAAGTAAAATGAGATAAAATTTTCATAGAGCAACTATTATAAGGAAAAATTTCATACTTTCGTAAAGAGAAGAAGAATAGAAAATTTATTGGAAAATACAAAAGAAATGAGAGGAATGGCTAAAGTTATACTATCGACGTTACGAAAAGCAAAGGAAAACGGCAGAGAGAGAGAGAGAGAGAGAGAGAAGGACAGAAAGAGAGAGAGAGAGAGAGAGAGAGAGAAGGACAGAGAGAGAGAGAGAGAGAAGGAGTAGAGAGTAGAGAGTAGAGAGTAGAGAGTAAAGAGATAGATATACACAAGGTTAGATACCAACTTATGTAGGTGAATTCAAATGGCTAGCTAGACCGAGATTTGATTTGTTTCTAGAGTACGAATGTAAATCTTCGGTATCGTTAGTGGCCTCAGAAACTAGCTGTCTAAACATGACTTGCATCTCAAGTAAGATAACTGTTTGCTATCTGAAAATACCTACTTCTTCTTCTTATTCAGAAAAAACTCCAGCAAATTTAGAATCGTGACTGGCTATCCTAACTAACATCACTTCATCACTAACCTACCCTAAGAAAATCAATGTAAAAGGTAAAATAAACCGAAAGATTTTTATAAACATTGTTATATCATATATTTTTATTTCCAACTCAAATGAAGCATCGATACTTTTCTGATAATAATAATTCGTTCGTCCTTTCTTCTTCCTTTTCTTCTTTTTTTTTTTTTTTTTTTTTTTAAGACTTCGGATTATTCGTGTTATCGTCACTTAGCATAGCTTCAGGTGTCTAAAGAAGTTATCAAGAAATATTAGCCCAAAAGTTTGCTCTCGATAGTTCTTTTTTATTTTTTTTTACTTTTTTTTTTTCTCTGAGTGAACACCCTGCAAAAAGTGGTTCACGTACCGAAGACGAGAAGAGCATAAGCTAAAATTGAAGAGGAAACTTTCATAAGGCTCCAATTCAAAAGTTCGAGACGAGTCTTCCCTCTCGTCTTTACCAACGTTCTTAACTCCCTTCCACTTTTACTACTACTTCTTTTTCTTCTTTTTTTTTTCATCTTCTTTTTCTTGTTCTTCTTATTCTTCTTGTTCTTCTTGTTCTTGTTCTTCTTCTTCTTCTTCTTCTTCTTTTTCTTCTTCTTCTTCTTCTTCTTCTCTCTTCACGTTTCATCTGATTCTTAGAAAGATCCAAGATCCTCGACATCAAAGGCTACTCGACTTAAAATTGAAGAAAGTAATCTTTTGATATATTAAACGACGAATCGTCGCCTTTGAAAATTAAATAAAGTTATCGCCTTCGAAAGAAATGGGAAAATGTAATATATGTGATTTGTGTCTCTTATTCCACGTTCATTTTTTAATATTTCATTTGTGAGAAACAATTTCTATCGCTAGAAATAAAGTTCGTTCTATCTTCGTTGATATCGTCGATCAAATTTTTATGTAAGAATAATAATGTCCAGTTCTACCGAATAAGTACGATCGATCTATCGTAATAAACTTTAAAGTTACAGGACGTGAATTTATGATGAGAAGTTTAAAAAGTTACGAGTATATGAAAATACTCTAGCAAATTATTCTAGAGAATGCAATCTCTTTTCAAAAAAAAAAAAAAAAAAAAAAGAGATAAACCAAAAAAATTCCTTTATATTACGAAATGTTTGTCTGTATTATTAAAGGTATATAAGATCTATTCAGATTAAATGATTAATAATTCACATTCTATTATCTTGCGAATGGTGTACAAAAATTGGATAGAAATGTCGTATTTCAATAGAAATATTCAATAGACGTATCCAAAGAAATAGGAATTTTGGTTAATGAAAGTTTATTACCGAAAAAATTTATTGGAATTTGACGAATTACATGCCAATAAAAGCTTTATAGTCGTACACGTATCTATATTTACGTTTTTATTAGGATATTTCATAAATGAAATGTTAACTCGGTTATTTGTTTTACGAAATGAGACTGACAAAATGACAATATTTGTATTACCTGTAAAAAACAAAACGATTAATTAAAAAACATTATAAACAATATATAACATCGAGTCTTTGAACGTATCGCATCCAATCTGATGATTAAAAGAAAAATAAGAAAAAAGAAACAAAAATCATATTTTCAACGACCAATACAGTTTTTCTTTTTCTCTCTTTCTGTGTTTCGCTTAACACGCAACGTATTTTTCAGGAACTTTTATCACCCCCGGTAAAACCAACAATGCTGAGAAAAATGTACTGACAAAAGTTTCATCGGTTCAACAGCACAGAATTATTTTTACTTTTTTTTTTCTTTTTTTTTTCTTTTTTTTGTTTTTTTTTTTTTTTTTTTTTTTTCTTTTTTTTTCTTTTTTATCATATTCAATCTATCCCCAAGCAATAGCGAAAGAGACGTGAAAATTCGTATCGAATGTGATACCGATTTGAACACATACACAGGCAATATTTTGAAGAATTATCTCACATCCTCCAGGTGTTCAATAATGCGAACTTTTTTTATTTGAAATAAAATCGGTGATGCGATCGAAAAATTAAGAACAATTGTAAATCATCGTCGAAATTATTCGCGATCGAATATAAATATTTTAAAATAGTAAAGGGAGAATATATACAGGCAGAAAAATCTCTAGGATTTGCTTTGAGAATAAAAGTTTTATAGGGAAAAACATGAACATGTCCATCCACGTCCACGTACGACGAAATTTCTCTGAAAATTGCTCAAAATTCAATTCGCTTTTACGTCGGCCATACACGAAACTGGATTTGCCATGTGCGTGTTTCTACGAAACATTACGAATGAAAAACTATTGAAGAAAAGACAAAAAATGGATTAACGATAAAATAAATAATATAATAAAAATAGAAAGAGAGAGAAAATAGAAAGGAAAAGATTGAAGGAATGTGACAAGATAATCAGAAATTAATCAAATTTGTTTCCATTTGTAGAATTTTTACGTGATTTAAACTATAAATATCGCAATTATTGTCTTAATAAATAATAATCTCCACAAAATTTGCATTTTATTTCAATATATATATATATATATATATATATATATATATATATATATAAACTATATAAAATTATTAGACATTCATATAAGAACATCAGTATCTTAAATAGTGTGAAAAGAGACAATGAAATAGTATAAGTAATTTTTTCAAATAATTCAAACGAACAAAAATAAATAATACAATATAAAATTGAAATATTAATTTTTCAAGGATGAATTTAATATAATTTTTCCTTCTTCTTTCTCTTTGCTTTTTCTCCTTCTCTCTTTTTCAATTTTGAGATTTGTCAGTGGCCAAGAAGCTTTTCAAACAGCTTAGCCAAGGGGAAATCTTGCATCCCTAATGGGATCGGACAACGCGGTCTGAAATATTGTGAATCGTATTCTTCGTCCTCTTACCTTCATTTCAAATTAACAATCGTATATTGCTTTCTGTTTCGAACTTAAGCAGCTTAAGTTGAATAACAGATTATATGTAAAATATCGAGCAGTCCAGCATAATGCAAAAAATAAATATAATACTTGAGGAGACAGAAATTCTAAATAAAAATTATCGTACGATAATGTTTTTGAATCTTTTCAAATATGAACAGCTAATTAATTAGAAATATAAAACATTTAGTCGTTATAATAAATGTCAAATTATAATGATAATTTTTATATATAATTAATAACGATCTATCTGATTAATTTTTAGATTCTTTTTAAATACATAAAAAAATTTTTTATATGTTTTAGTTGCCGGAGCATCCGCAGAGTCGACGCAGGAGAGAAAAGATTCCACTTTTTACGTTCACGGACGAAGTAGATCTACAAATAGATCGTCACGTTCCATCTTATCATCATCTTCATCGATGTCCTCGTCCTCAATGTCGATTTCGTCATCCTCTGAAAGAACTCTCCATAGAATTTTTAAAACGACACCCTGGAGCAACGACGATAGCACACAAACATTCGGATTGGCTCATGGATCTTCGAGGATGATGCTAGAGGAAAATTCGGAAAAGACGCAAACGACAATCCAAAATTACCTTTCGAATGAATCGAGCTCTTTCTCGTCTTTGAGAAATCGTCCCGAATATTCTGTCACCGAATCATCCAAAAATTTCGACGTTTCTAGAATATCGATAAAAGAAACGTCAAAAATTTCGAAAAACATCCCGATCATTTCTACGATTGCCGACGTAAGTTCGCTTTTAGTTTTTATTTTTTATACATTAGCATTATACATTAGTATATTATCACCTTATTACTATATATAATAGTAAAATAAAAAATAAAAGTATAAAAAATTACTTAAATATTCATGTGATATCGTGTTACAGTAATTCATTAATAGCATAATTTCTTTTAATATTATGATTGACGATGTTAAATAAATTTTATTGAAATAAATTTACGAATATTCTTTAGTTTCCACTAAAATTCTAATTCAAATGGTAAAAGCTAATTACTTTTTTGCATAATGAATATATTTGTTATAAAGAAAAAGAAAAAGAAAAATAAAAAGAAAAAGAAGAAAAAAATAAATTACTATCTCTTCTCATGACAAGTATATTCGTTAATGAATAATACAAAATAAGAAAATAATAATAAATGGTCGACAGGGGAATAAATAGAAAAGTTCGTTCGAGTCAAGAGTTCGCAAAGAAAAATTTGCCATTTCCATAAAACGTTCAAGCGCGATTGAAAAATGAAATAGTTGAAAGAGTTCTTGAAAGTTGATATCGATGTACTCTCGTAAATCTTAAACTCTTATCGAATGACTTTTATTCGTGTAAATAAAGCTGCATATAAGCTTTCGAAGTCTCTCAATAATAGGCTGTATACGTGTTATTGGACATTCTTTATTCCTTCTCTCATGACTGATCTAAGAAATAACAAAAAAATAAAGTAAATAGGAAAGAAAAATAGACACGTGTCTTCTTGAGTTTAAATGTTGCACGTAAAATTCATTAAAAATATTCAAGAATAAAATACTCAAACATCTTCTACTAAATAATCATTTGGCAATACATAATAGCTATTATAGATACACGCGTGTGTATAACATATACATGTATATATATATATATATATATATATACATATATATATATATATATATACATATATATATATACATATATACATATATATATATATATATATATATATATATATATATATATATATATATTGTGCTGCACCTGAGGCTCGACAATATCGAGCTATAACCGTTACCAATAAGGCAAACTCATGGTAATATCTATAATTTAACACTATCGATATACCTATCGTACATAGCTTCCTCCAATTCGAGTTTAATTAATGACCTGACATTCGTATATTGGTAGATTGCAAGTTCATCCATTCGATAGATTTTACATAATGTAATGGTAAAAGCATACTGGCGATTCTCGATCTTTGATTAATCATGAAATACTCTATTCCAATCTCTTTCCCAGTTGACAATTAAATCAATTAATGAATTAATTAATACACACGTCAAAATAATTCTACATCTTTTATTTTCCCCTTCAAAATTTTTATTATCGAAACGTTTTTTCATAAATTTCTACAGATAGTCCCAACTACGGAGAGTCGAGGAATATCAACAGAAATATTCTCCAGGACGACAACCACGTCGATGCTATTATCATCGTCAAGGGACGACATATTTCGACGTCGTCAAATGAGACACGCCGCAGACAAATGCGAGAAATTTCTAATCGGCGACGAAGCTAAGAGAGAATTCTACAGTCCGAATTATCCGAATCCTTATCCGAATCATACGGAATGTGTCAGAGTTCTCGAGGGTAAGTTTAATCAGAATAAAATAAATAATAATAATAATAATAATAATAATAATAATAATAATAATAATAATAATAATAATAATAATAATAATAATAATAATAATAATAATATTAGTAATAATAATAGTAATAATGGTAATTATAACAATAATAATAATAATAATAATAATAATAATAATAATAATAAAATAAAGAGATAGAAGAAAAAATTGAATAAAAAGAAAAGAAAAGAAAAGAAAAAAAACACTCGAAAAGAAATTATTATTCCTGAAGGGAGTTAAATTCAGTCAGAAATTAAATAGATTCCTCTAGAAGATTACAGAATCTTTAAAGATTCTCGTGTCTGTTTTCGATTACGTAACTTGTTTGAAACGTTAAAAGTTTTAAGGCTAGCCAGGCTCGAGAAATGTCATCTACATAAGAACATAGTAGGAAAATCGTTTTACGATCCGCTTTCTACGCGATTGCGTTCACCCGAGCGGACTATCTCGATTTCAGTTTAGTACCGTGCTAGCAATCGAAGGAACATCGATAATGTGCTAAAAAAGGAACGAACGTGTTCAAAAGACAAACTTGCTCTCTTTCTCTCTCTCTCTCTCTCTCTCTCTCTCCCTTCCTCCCTCTTTTCTTCGAGGGACGAAGCTTTGATCTTGGATCACGTCGTTGAGTCTTCGATAGAATCTTACGTGTGTTTTTATGTTCTCTACTTTACAAACAACCTTCGAAAGATTCTGAGAAACGTCAACACGTTACTTTGCTTGATGTTTTACTGAAAGGAATTAATAATGTTTAAAGTGAAAAATACTGGATATTTTGTGCGTACCTTTTATTATTATTTATTATTATTATTAACCCTTTGAGTGCTGAATACTCCCGGCACATATAATCTGTGTGGACGGCACACACCTAGCGGATTTCGATCGCTGGAGACGGAATATTTTTTTCGCTAATGTTAATTCTGCTGATTAAATACGCAAAATGCAACTATTTAAACGATACAAGAATTAATTAATTATTTCATTCAAAACATTAAAATGTTTAATCATATCTTAACTTGAAATTATCTCAAATGCGAGAGAAGTCGACAGAATTGATAAACGCACATATGTGTCCATAGTCCACAGCGATCGTTTTCGCTAAAACGCATATATGAGTTCATAGCACTCAAAGGGTTAATATTATTTTTCTTTTTGCTTTTGTTCATTCATGATTTAATTATAGAACGCAACATGTGTTATAGAAACTAATTTCATCACGTAACTTCGTCACATACATATCTCACGACACAAGTGACAAGTGACTAGCAGTAAAAGTTTCGAATTAGCTCATACTAAAATAATACTCATCGTTGTTGTAAATTCTCTTTATATCTTTCTCTCTTTCTCCCTCTCTTTCTCTCTCTTTCTCTCTCTTTCTCTCTCTATTTCTCTCTCTATTTCTCTACTTCTCTCTCTTTCTATCATGGTCGTTGAATGTCCAATGAACCGAGAAACGTTTCGTATTGGTCTTACAT
The DNA here is from genome assembly GCF_050613455.1 of Vespa mandarinia. Classification (NCBI taxonomy): domain Eukaryota; kingdom Metazoa; phylum Arthropoda; class Insecta; order Hymenoptera; family Vespidae; genus Vespa; species Vespa mandarinia. Next base: position 9,375,992 of record NC_140813.1, on the reverse strand, counting down.
TTGATATAAAAATAAACTGATAAGAAAAAATCTTTATATTCATATAGTATTCTAAAAAATGATTTAAACGATATAGAAAAATGTCTTTTTTAGTTTTTTACTGTCAAACTTCTGACGAAATAACGAGAACGGTAAAATATTGTTACAAATAGTTTAACGTTCTCGTGCGGAACTATTACTCATTCGTGCAGCAGCAAAACGCAAATTCAACGTAAAGTCTGAATATTTCGAACTCGAGATAACTTCGAAAAAAGAAAAGGTATTTTGTGATTTATATGTACCTCTCCCGACATTCCAATAAATTATTTTCGTTTCTAATTTTTACGTGATTCTCTCCCCCTCTCTCTCTCTCTCTCTCTCTCTTCTCTCTTTCTGTCTCTCTTGAGCGTTCGCGCTCACACATTCCATGCATTTTTTGAATACGTTAATTTAATTTATCTTTAAAAAAATTTTCAGATCTATAAAAAATAAAAAAAACCGAAGATCTTTGTCCTTTCATTGATACAGATTACGAGTCTTACATTCGTTATCATGACAAATTCTTCGAGCCTATTTGCTCCAGAAGAAAAAACGAGAAATTTTGCAGTAGACTCGGTGAAAACGTAAATCATCGTAACGTTCGATTCCATTCGGTCCATTCGAGACAGTGCGAATGTTCCGATAACGAATCGATTTATCGAGAAACTATAGATGACACTGTTCTATCTTGTCAGACAAGAAATATCTTCTTTTTTCTCAGGAAATAAATGTCATACATGACCCAATAAAATTGATCGGTTTTTGTAAATAATAAAATTTCCGATATATAAAACTCATCGTCAAAGAAAAATCGAATAATTCATTTTATCGAAATGAATAAATAAATGATTATTAATACATTGAATAATATCGTATTGATTATTAAAAAAAAAAAACTATGTTATATTATCTCGAAAATTGTCTTATGACGAGATTATTCTCTTTACTTATCTATCAGTTGATTCAAATGATCTCTTGACCCGTAAATTTATGCTGGGACAATAGACGGTAAAACTCGGAAAGTTTCGTAAAAGTTTCCTAATGTAGAGTCCGTAAGTCTTCGATATGAATTTAAGTGTCTCTTCCTCGAAAAATAGCTTTAAGGAAAAAATTTCGATTCACAAAGTTAAATCGGTATTTTATCTCCCTGAAGCAGTAAAAGGAGACGGAAAAAGGAAATAAAAAAAAAAAAGAAAAAGAAAAAAACAAGGAGAAAAAAGAACAGCAGAAAAGAAAGACCAAAAAAAGTAAAATAAAAAGTAGATGGTAGCCTTGTTTTCTATATCTTTCGATAAAGAACTTTAGTCAACGTTGAGGAAGTATATCAACGGAGTCGGTCCCTTCTTTCTAAGAAATTTAAATGATAATAATGACGTAAAGGAGGAAATTCTTGAAAATATAATTACTTTCCCTCCCTCTCTCTCTCTCTCAATCTCAATTTCAATCTCAATCGCGTCTCTCTGTTTCTCTCTCTCTCTCTCTCTCTCTCTCTCTCTCTATCTATCTATCTATCTATCTATCTATCTATCTATTTCTCCTTCAAATTGCAAATTCATTAGGGACGTCTTTCTCATTCTTTATTTTTTACTTCATTTTCTAGTAGTAGATGTCCCAAGACAGCACGGATTCGAGAAAATCTCATTAGTCGTAGTGGTATTTTGGAAACCGTTACACGAAGCTCGAGATGCACCGGATCGAGCTTATACGAGGGCATCTAGCTCTCATTCGAATTTGAGTCAGGGTCGAAGAGTCTCGTTCGCGTTCTCTCTCTTTCTCTCTCTCTCTCTCTCTCTCTCTCTTTCTCTCTCTTTCTCTCTCTCTTTCTCTTTCTCTCTCTTCTTTCCGAACTTCTTACGAAGTCTTCTGACTACGAAAATAGTAGCGCCGATGCTTAGGAGTCTCGATCGAATGTCGCGGACGGTAGGGTGGCTTTTGCGACCAAGCACACTATATAAATACCGTCACGAAAATTCGTTTAAATTTCGGCTTCTTCAAGAACGATCCTTTTCGTGATAAATAAGCTTTCTACAAAAATACGAATCTTGAATGACATATCTACAAAAATATGTTACAAAAATACGAATGAAATGTATCGACGTGATGGTGATAATTATTATTTTTCCTATTTCGTTTCTTTTTAAGATATAAAAATTAATAATTGGCTTTATATGAATTAACGGAAAATGTTAATAATTATTTTCTATCTCTGTCTCTCTCTCCCTCTTTCTCTCTTTCTCTTTTTCTTCTTTCTTCTTTTTAGATAATAGGTATGACTTAATTTCATACGTGCCAAAATTTGGAAAAAATTTGGAAAAAAGATCCTATTTACTGCTAATTAAAATGAACTCGTCAAAAGCAATGTTCATGTTCGAATATAAACTTTTATAGAACCAAAGGAATTTTCTTCGCAAAACAAATGATAATTGTAAGGGTGATCGATGAGAAACAAGGCTAACACATAGATATATTTATCATAACTCGCTTATTTCTATGTCGTGACAAACTAGTACCGTCGTTAACTCGATTTTCTCGTAATTTGTCGCATTCGGATTTTAATTTGATTCGCTCGCAGTAAAGCGTACCAATTATAGGCGCGTTCGTGTACGCGCGCACGCTTTTAATGACGGTTCCGATAATAGAAGGCTTCAAAGAGCTCCGACGTAAACGATGTATCACATTATTATCAGTTCGCTGTAATCGCGAATCCTTACATTTTTTTTTTCCTTTTTATTTTTCTTTTTTTTCTTTTGTATTTTTTTTTTTTTTTTTTCTTTAATCTACAATATCTATCTATCTACATTCAATGTAATTAAGCTAGGCTTAATATTCCATTGTCCTTTGGTATATTCGCTCGTTAGTTCGTCAATCGCACATACATGCTTTAAACGAACATCTTTCTGTCTTTTTATTTATTTTTTTTTTTTTCAATTTCGAGACATTTCAAAGAATCGAAGAAAAAGGAAAGAGAGAAGGAGAAAACAAAGGATAAAACAGGAGTAATAGAAGAACAAAATGAAAATCGAAAAAAATAGTAAGAAATAAGAAAATTAAAGTAGGAGTGAATCAATGAGGATATATGGCAACCGTTGTATGCTCTTTAATATCATTTACGTTTATCATCCCCTTTTTAGGCATGATCCTATTATATTTTTTATTTCACCTCAAGTATCATTATGTATCATCATCCTTTTAGTTCTATCATCGTGATAATTTTTACAGATTATTATCACATGAACTTCACTCTTTATTTCACTTTCATATTCATATTTTTATAATATATGATAATATAATTCGATAACATATTTTTGATTTAACGGATGATTAAAAAATTAAATGAGAAAATCGATTTATTTTGTTTACATGCCATAAAAGAAACATTATAATGATCAATTTTATTGGAAAAATATACAAATAAAAATATACAAAATACATGGTTTCAAACGAGAACATATGAAAGTTGCAATAGTCAAAGGATTTTCGTGATAATAATTGCGTTAGATAAAGGAGAAAGAAAGAAATAATGACAGAAAAGAAAAAAATAGGAAAATATAAGAAAAAGAGAAAGATACAAAGAGATAGAGAAAGAGGGAGAGAGACAGAGAGAGAGAGAGAGAGACAGAGAGACAGAGAAAGAGAAAGAGAGGGAAAGAGAAGGAGAAAGAGAGAGAGAGAGAGAGAGAGAGAGAGAGAGAGAAAGAGGAGAAGAGAATATGTCGTTGTCAGTTAAAGTTCGAACAAACACGGGAGTACATAGGCCCGATTTCATAAGTGACTTTGTTAAGATAACTCGTTTGTCAGAGCACAATGGTGGCCATTGCGAATGCGAGAGGTGATTACGGTGTATTAAGGACCGCATGTAAATTACGTCAAGTAATTATAGCCGTCGCGGAGGCAAAGACATAGGATTAAGTAAGTTCCACGTAGAACCCATCGAAAGGACCCTTCTCGACATCCCTATCCTACCTCTTATTCAACCATATCTAAACTCCTCTTTCCATCCCTTCGGAAACCCTGGCTGTTCCTTGAATTCTCACAAGAATTCGATTTTCTACCCATGCCAAACGAGATTCCTTAAGTCGTTCTATCTTATGAGATTTTAACTTAAATACTTTCCTAACACGATTTCATCCTTTTTATTTTTTAATTTTCTTCCTTATCTTTTATCGGATCTTAAATCGAATATCGTTACGTTAATTAATGAAAATAGAAAAAAATATTAAGATAGTTTAAATTGAAGTAAACTTACATTAATCCAAGAATTGTTATTTTTCTTAAGAACATTGATCGGAATTTAAAATGAAATATATACATATGTATAAGTGTATATATATATATATAAGTGTATATATAAGTAAATATATATATATATATATATATATATATATATATACTTCCAACTATTTACCGAAGGAATTTTTCTATTTGCGGAGAAAATCGTCACGTTGAATTGTTTTCCTGGTTCAATGTTGCCCATGCTCGGAATTTTTAAATCGAAGTTGGCGTTGAGGAAATATCTCTCTCTCTCTTTCTCTCTCTCTCTCTCTCTCTCTTTCTTTCGCGGTTTGATAAAATTTCGATAAACAGACGCGTCTACTTTCTGTGTTTCCAACAATTTTTAGATTTTGTTAGACAAAAGTGCACCCTTTTTTCGTTCAATGTATTTCTGCAAAAACTAATATCACTTTGTTATTATGATACTATATATTTAAATATGTTCATTGAATCTCGAATGAGTGAGAAGAACAGTTCTTGTTTCTTTATCTAAAATTAACAACAACAAAAAAAAAAGTAAAAAAAATAAACAATTTTTCTCGACTATGTTATTATATTTTAAACACGAGTCTTTTCGTAAATTTCTAATGTTTATGCTCTTCACAGAGACCTAAAACTAGATCTCATTTTCGAGGTTCGATGGTAAAGGTGCGAAGGAAGGATTCACTCGAGATCACTTCGTAACGATCTCTCTTTCTCTTACTCTTTCTCTTTTCTTCCTTTTTTTTTTTTCTTCTTTCTTCATTCTATCAGCGATGACGTGTAAGTTCAGGTCAGTGAACACGCAAACGGGCCAAGTAGTATTGCTGAGGTGCACACGAAAGGTCCTAATTGCGCGGATGAAACTTTTTTAATTGCTCGCTCGTAAGTATGATAACGCTATTATAGTAAGGTACCCTGTCATTAGGAAATGTGGAACACTTTTAAGCAGGTACTCTTATATCGGTTAATGAGATCACAGCTCGTTCGAGCTTGTCTTCTACCAGTACCTTCGAAAAGCCAAGATTCGAACTTCATCTTCTTCTTACCCATCATTTCTCTCTTACCTTTCCCCCCCCTCTCTCTCTTTCTTTCTTTCTCTTTTTCTTTCTCAGAGCTTCTTTCATCGTAGAGAAAATTTCACCAGGCTGGAATAACGAAGAATCGGGAAGTTCGACCATCTCTCGAGTTCGTTAAACGAGTCCGCTTGATCGGTCACCCAAGATCATGAAGCTAACGAGAGATCTCACGGACCTTCTTTTTCCTTCTTCCTTTTTAATTAATCGTAGAATTGCATTTATTCCTTCCTTCCTTCCTTCCTTCCTTCCTTCCTTTCTTCCTTCTTTCTTTCCTTTCTTTCTTCATTTTCTATTCTTTATTCTCTAAAACTAAATCTTTCATTTATTTTTCTTATTCCTTTCTTATTTCACTTCATTCATCCCTTACCTTCTTCACCTTCTTCGTCCTCTTATTCTTATTCTTTTTATTTTTCTTCTTTTACCTCTTCTTTCTTCTTTTTCTTCTCTTCCTCTTTGTCTTTATCTTCTTCTTTTTCTTTTCCACGCTCTATTTTCCTTCTCCCGTTGTGTCTTCTCATTAAATATGTATATTATCACTCTTAAGAGAATTCTCAGTTATATCGAAGCCAGTCTAATTAGCGCACCTTTTTTAAACTCTACTTTTAATGTCTCCGCCAATAGGTGTTGAGCTTTCTTTACCGTCGACATTATTTGTCTTTCATATTCTATTACCTCATTTATGTTTCTTTCCTTGAATTAATAATAAAATTTCTTCAATGAAAAAAATCTTTCTGTTAGTACCTCTTTCTAAATATACTCTTCTACAATATTAAGATGTATGATAAAATATAATATATATTTTATTATATCAATTAGAAATAATATATTAGTTTACTTTTAATAATATTAATGTCCTTTCCTTTTTCCTTAATTAACAAACTTTTCTCACGTTCGATTTTTTGAATGAAGAAATTTAAAACGTTTAAAAGAAGAAGAAGAAGAAGAAGATTCAAAGAATCGTAAAAATTTTTAACAACTTTCACACCTGATGCATATCTACTTTACTTAGACGTAAATGTTTAAAATGGCTTAACTGTCGGTAAAAAATATCCGATTTTTTTTCATTCTTTTCTCTTTTATTCCTCTTAGCGACTGAAGTTTTACATTGCATTTAATCGTGATCGTGCAAAATCGTTTTGCGTCTCTTGAAAAAGAGTGGTAAAAGAAAACAAAGAAAAAAGTCGATATGGAGTGGCTCGAAGGTAAATGAGAGAAGTTACAGGAACGTGGCACTTCGTTAAATCCGATGGAAAAGTTGGCGTTTCTCGAAAGTTAACCTGTTGGCCGACGGGGTCTAGAGTCTAAGCAACCCTTTCCTCTTTCTCTTCCTTTTTCTCTGTTTCTTTCTTTTTTTTTACCTTTCCTTGTCTCTACTTTTTTTCCTATCTCTCTCTCTCTCTCTCTCTCTTTCTCTCTCTCTCTCTCTCTTTCTCTCTCTCTCTCTCTCTCTCTCTTTCTCTCTCTCTCTCTTTCTCTCTCTCTCTCTCTCTCTCTTTCTCTCTCTCTCTCTCTCTCTCTCTCTCTTTCTCTCTCTTTCTCGAGAACGAAGTTGATTGCGAAAATATCTTATTTTTTTTTCTTTTCCTTCTTCTTCTTCTTCTTCTTCTATCTTCTACCATTTCTTTTCTCTCCTTATATTTCATCGTTCCATCCTTTCCCTTTGTCCTGTACTTTATTTCTTTTCTTTGTCAAGTATACAACCTCCAGATTTTAAAGCAGGCAACGTCCTCAAATGGCAAACTCAAAGCATCCACGCCGTAGTTCACCCTTTTACCTTCATTATTTTACTTCTTCCACGTATTACAGTAGCACCTTTATATTTCGTACGTAGGAAATAGAGACCTCTATTCTCTATATTTCTTTTACTTGCCTAAAGGAATGCATTATGTTTATTCATTATCTGCTAAAACTCTGTCCTTTTGACCATCAATGATAGAAGGCGAAAAATAATAAATAGAAGTTATCGAAAGATTTCATCGAATAATCAGAAATATTTATATTCGTTCGATTATTATTTATTTCTTTTTTTCTTTTTTCTACCGTAATGTAATTCAATAAATCTTTTTTTATTTTTTTTTTTTTTTATTTTTTTTTTTACTGATAATCGTCAAATAAAATTCTGCATGAATTCTATTTATATCGTCAAATTAAATGCTATTGGTGCGAATGAAATGTCGGATTCTTAAGTGAATATATTAAACTGCATATTTTTTTCCAAAAACTATTTATTTAATCAAAATATGCTCCATTTACGTCAATACACTTTTCCCAACGAGATTTTAATGCATAGATGCCTATCTTGAAGTAATTCTGATCTTTAGAATCAATGAACTCTGATATGGCATTTTTCAGACTGTCCTCATTTTCGTACTGTTTAGCCCGTAAAAACAGTTCTAGATGTTTAAATAAATGAAAGTAGGTTGGCGAAAGATCTGGTGAATAAGGTGGGCGCTGCAAAATTTCATATTTTAATTCATTTAATTTCGCAATTGTTTTGTACACCGTATGCGACTGAACATTGTCGTGGAGAAGTATTGAGCCATGCCGATTAACAAGTGATGGGCGTATAATTTTCACTTTTTTATGCATTTCTTCAATGTACTGGCAATACTTTTCGGCTGTAATTGTCATTCTAGTTCGAAGGAATGAGTAGTGTATTACTCCAGTCACATTCCACCAAACTGTGATTAAAATTTTCCGTGGATGAAGTGATGGCCGTGGAGTATGAGCACAAGCCTCATCCCTATCAAGCCACCGAGCACACCTTTTCCTATTGTCGTAAAGAACCCATTTTTCATCACAAGTAATGATCCGATCGAAAAATGGATCTCGATTAAATCGTGTTAGCAATGATGAGCATACGTTCAAGCGATCCAGCTTATTTCGCTCGGTTAGTTCGTGCGGTATCCACTTATCCATTTTTTTCACCACACCAAATTCAAAAAGATGTCGCAATATAGTTGTATGATCAACTTCCATTCTGGCAGCAAGTTCCCTTGAAGAAACAATTGGATTCGTTTCCATCAATGCTTTCAGAGCATCATTTTTCACAGACGTTTCATTTTGCAGGGAAAAGTCAGCAGGCCGAAATTTTTCAAATCAACGCTGCACATTTCGATCGTTCACAGTATTCTCCCCAAACGC